>NC_133422.1:91876742-92179772 GCF_049350105.2 Macaca mulatta | reverse complement strand
CTAAATATATATGCACCCAATACAGGAGCACCCAGATTCATAAAGCAAGTCCTTAGAGACTTACAAAGAGACTTAGACTCCCATACAATAATAATGGGAGACTTCAACATCCCACTGTCAACATTAGACAGATCAACGAGACAGAAAGTTAACAAGGATATCCAGGAATTGAACTCATCTCTGCAGCAAGCAGACCTAATAGACATCTACAGAACTCTCCACCCCAAATCAACAGAATATACATTCTACTCAGCACCACATCACACTTATTCCAAAATTGACCACATAATTGGAAGTAAAGCACTCCTCAGCAAATGTACAAGAACAGAAATTATAACAAACTGTCTCTCAGACCACAGTGCAATCAAACTAGAACTCAGGACTAAGAAACTCAATCAAAACCGCTCAATTACATGGAAACTGAATAACCTGCTCCTGAATGACTACGGGTACATAATGAAACGAAGGCAGAAATAAAGATGTTCCTTGAAACCAATGAGAACAAAGATACAACATACCAGAATCTCTGGGACACATATAAAGCAGTGTGTAGAGGGAAATTTATAGCACTAAATGCACACAAGAGAAAGCTGGAAAGATCTAAAACTGACACTCTAACATCACAATTAAAAGAACTAGAGAAGCAAGAAGAAACACATTCAAAAGCTAGCAGAAGGCAAGAAATAACTAAGATCAGAGCAGAACTGAAGGAGATAGACACAAAAAACCATCCAAAAAAATCAATGAATCCAGGACTTGGTTTTTTGAAAAGATCAACAAAATTGATAGGCCGCTAGCAAGACTAATAAAGAAGAAAAGAGAGAAGAATCAAATAGACGCAATAAAAAATGATAAAGGAGATATCACCACCGACCCCACAGAAATACAAACTACCATCAGAGAATACTATAAACACCTCTACACAAATAAACTAGAAAATCTAGAAGAAATGGATAATTTCCTGGACACTTACACTCTCCCAAGACTAAACCAGGAAGAAGCTGAATTCCTGAATAGACCAATAGCAGGCTCTGAAATTGAGGCAATAATTAATAGCCTACCAACCAAAAAAAGTCCAGGACCAGATGGATTCACAGCTGAATTCTACCAGAGGTACAAGGGGGAGCTGGTACCATTCCTTCTGAAACTATTCCAATCAATAGAAAAAGAGGGAATCCTCCCTAACTCATTTTATGAGGCCATCATCATCCTGATAACAAAGCCTGGCAGAGACACAACAAAAAAAGAGAATTTTAGACCAATATCCCTGATGAACATCGATGCAAAAATCCTCAATAAAATACTGGCAAACTGGATCCAGCAGCACATCAAAAAGCTTATCCACCATGATCAAGTGGGCTTCATCCCTGGGATGCAAGGCTGGTTCAACATACACAAGTCAATAAATGTAATCCAGCATATAAACAGAACCAAAGACAAAAACCACATGATTATCTCAATAGATGCAGAAAAGGCCTTTGACAAAATTCAACAGCCCTTCATGCTAAAAACGCTCAATAAATTCGGTACTGATGGAACATATCTCAAAATAATAAGAGCTATTTATGACAAACCCACAGCCAATATCATACTGAATGGGCAAAAACTGGAAAAATTCCCTTTGAAAACTGGCACAAGACAGGGATGCCCTCTCTCACCACTCCTATTCAACATAGTGTTGGAAGTTCTGGCTAGGGCAATCAGGCAAGAGAAAGAAATCAAGAGTATTCAGATAGGAAAAGAAGAAGTCAAATTGTCCCTCTTTGCAGATGACATGATTGTATATTTAGAAAACCCCATTGTCTCAGCCCAAAATCTCCTTAAGCTGATAAGCAACTTCAGCAAAGTCTCAGGATACAAAATTAATGTGCAAAAATCACAAGCATTCGTATACACCAGTAACAGACAAACAGAGAGCCAAATCATGAATGAACTTCCATTCACAATTGCTTCAAAGAGAATGAAATACCTAGGAATCCAACTTACAAGGGATGTAAAGGACCTCTTCAAGGAGAACTACAAACCACTGCTCAGTGAAGTAAAAGAGGACACAAACAAATGGAAGAACATACCATGCTCATGGATAGGAAGAATCAATATCGTGAAAATGGCCATACTGCCCAAGGTAATTTGTAGATTCAATGCCATCCCCATCAAGCTACCAATGAGTTTCTTCACAGAATTGGAAAAAACTGCTTTAAAGTTCATATGGAACCAAAAAAGAGCCTGCATTGCCAACACAATCCTAAGCCAAAAGAACAAAGCTGGAGGCATCACGCTACCTGACTTCAAACTATACTACAAGGCTACAGTAACCAAAACAGCATGGTACTGGTACCAAAACAGAGATATAGACCAATGGAACAGAACAGAGTCCTCAGAAATAATACGACACATCTACAGCCATCTGATCTTTGACAAACCTGAGAAAAACAAGAAATGGGGAAAGGATTCCCTATTTAATAAATGGTGCTGGGAAAATTGGCTAGCCATAAGTAGAAAGCTGAAACTGGATCCTTTCCTTACTCCTTATACGAAAATTAATTCAAGATGGATTACAGACTTAAATGTTAGACCTAATAGCATAAAAACCCTAGAAGAAAACCTAGGTAATACCATTCAGGACATAGACATGGGCAAGGACTTCATGTCTCAAACACCAAAAGCAACGGCAACAAAAGCCAAAATTGACAAATGGGATCTCATTAAACTAAAGAGCTTCTGCACAGCAAAAGAAACTTACCATCAGAGTGAACAGGCAACCTACAGAATGGGAGAACATTTTTGCAATCTACTCATCTGACAAAGGGCTAATATTCAGAACCTACAAAGAACTCAAACAAATTTACAAGAAAAAAACAACCCCATCGAAAAGTGGGCAAAGGATATGAACAGACATTTCTCAAAAGAAGACATTCATACAGCCAACAGACACATGAAAAAATGCTCATCATCACTGGCCATCAGAGAAATGCAAATCAAAACCACAATGAGATACCATCTCACACCAGTTAGAATGGCAATCATTAAAAAGTCAGGAAACAACAGGTGCTGGAGAGGATGTGGAGAAATAGGAACACTTTTACACTGTTGGTGGGATTGTATACTAGTTCAACCATTATGGAAAACAGTATGGCGATTCCTCAAGGATCTAGAACTAGATGTACCATATGACCCAGCCATCCCATTACTGGGTATATACCCAAAGGATTATAAATCATGCTGCTATAAAGACACATGCACACGTATGTTTATTGTGGCACTATTCACAATAGCAAAGACTTGGAATCAACCCAAATGTCCATCAGTGGCAGACTGGATTAAGAAAATGTGGCACATATACACCATGAAATACTATGCAGCCATAAAAAAGGATGAGTTTGTGTCCTTTGTAGGGACATGGATGCAGCTGGAAACCATCATTCTCAGCAAACTATCGCAAGAAGAGAAAACCAAACACCGCATGTTCTCACTCATAGGTGGGAACTGAACAATGAGATCACTTGGACTTGGGAAGGGGAACATCACACACCGGGGCCTATCATGGGGAGGGGGGAGGGGGGAGGGATTGCATTGGGAGTTATACCTGATGTAAATGATGAGTTGATGGGTGCTGACGAGTTGATGGGTGCAGCACGCCAACATGGCACAGGTATACATATGTAACAAACCTGCACATTATCCACATGTACCCTAGAACTTAAAGTATAATAATAAAAAAATAATAATAAATAAATAAATAAATAAAATAGCTTTCTAACTCAAAAAAAAAAAAATGCAAGGAATGTCAACTTGCTCCTAATTACATAACTAGTAAGTGCTGGAGCTCAGCTTTAATGAGATTAACATTTGCTGTCTTTATGGATGAGAAGATGAGTATATACAACAAAATACTCTATTCAAGAATTATAATACGTACAGTTATTTATAATGTTCATTGGAAACCTAAAGATGAATTAATTTAGGACCAGGGACAGTGGCTCAGGCCTGAATCCTGGTGCTTTGGGCAGTTGAGGTAGTTGGATCACTTGAGGTCAAGAGTTTGAGACCAGCCTGTGCAAAATAACAAGATTCCATCTCTACAAAAAAGTTTTAAAGAATTACTTGGATGCGGTGGTGCCTGCCCTGTAGTCCTAGCTATTCAGGTGGCTGAGGCAGAAGGGTTGCTTAAGCCCAGGAGTCAGAGGCTACAGCAAGTTATGATGGCGCCACTGCACTCCAGCCTGGGCAACAGAACAAGACCCTGTCTCTCAAAATACTCTAAGATTTCATATACAGAGAGAGCTGTAAAGATACTTAGTAAAGAAAATACTAATATGCACTGAATTATTAATATAATATAGGATTTCCACATTTGAATTATTAATTTTTAAGGGGCAGGAAAGCATGAAAACACTCCTAAATGTTTTAAATAAAGGTTTTTCAGTGTTTCTCTTGGGTAACTTTACTAAGTGGTTTTAAGGTATTTATAGTTTTACTGTTTTACAGGGAGAGGTGGATCAGTGTTAACCTGGATAGATGCAGCAGACCTCTATTTTGAGTTTTCTGAACCTCCTCAGCAACTGTTCTAGAAATGGGTAATCCTGCACTCATGTATTCAAGTCTGAATACTACCACAACCTCCCTTTCTCTAAGTTTTCACAAGGCAAGAGTTATCTTGCATTACTAGAATGAACAAAATTACATGAGAAATACATCCTCACATTTCTAATATGCACAACAGAGATAAATGCTTTCTCAAAAGATATGCTGTATCTTTTTGTTCAGTGACTAAATGCTATCTTTCTCTGAATTACAGGTAGTATTTACTAACTCACATTGGGAAGTACTTCATTTTCATAATCTTACATAGCATTGTTGGAAACCAGAAAAGCAGGAGAGAGAAGATGAAATATTAAACAGATAGTTCCATTTAGTTTTCTTAGGGTAAAATGTCCTAGGATAGCAGTTTCCAAACTATGTGTGATAAAATCAATTTGGTGTGTCATGAAGTGCACTTAAAAACAATGAAATAAAAATAGAAAAAAATAAATAGAAAAGGTAATATAAGCAACAGAATAAGTTTACTGTTTCATGAAATGTTGATTTCAGCTAGATGTGTGCACTAAGTCACAATATAAGATGTATTTCTTACTGAGGGCCCTGGTTAAGAAAATGTGAAATCCCCTGCTGAGTGGATCTACAGAAATAGTGAGATAGTTATTAATTTTTTCCAATATTTGGCTTTTTGACAGATACTAACAATTTAAAAACAAAAAGTATAAGTCATCTTATTTCTCCCTAAATATAAATTTTGGTGTGTTTTAAAATCTTAAACATATTAGAGAAATCAAAAACAAAAACAAAAACAAATCCCCATCTATCCAATTATGCCAGTGAAAACATTTCAGCATTACAGTTAAGAATCTATCATTTAAAAGTGTACTTTACTAGCTCCAATCTATCTTAAATAGCTCATTCAGATACATTTCAGTGAGGTGTGATTAGAAGTACATTTCCAACTTTAAGTAACTAAGTGCATTAAACTTCCAAAAATTCCCAGTATTGACTGGTTATTAGACCTCCCAAACCATAACTTCAATATAATACACTGTTGACATATGATTCAGATACCCAATAACCTTATTCAGATTTACATGCTTTAAAAAAACATATTTCATAGCAATGACCCTCAATTTAACTGAAATTTATTAAAAATAAGGCGTTTGATTTTACTGGAGTTTTCTTACAATGAGGAAAAAAAGGTGAAAGAGTTGGTCTATAAGGTCCAATATTTCCAAAGAGGTTTCAATCGTTTAAAAGTACAAAGCTAAATCTACTTAGTATTTAATACATACCATGACAAAATCTTAGATTATGTATTAGAATCTTCAAATATTGTTTTTAGCTATTTTGATTACTTTAAATTTTATTAATATATTTATGCTTTACTTAACATACTTGACTGAAATGCAGATGTCCACAATTACAGCATTAGCATTATTGATACTACTCTACTAAAAGGCTGAGTTTGATCTGATAAAGCAGAAAGGCATGTTTAAGAAATTAAACTTTTCTCTGTCAGGCTGAGAATAATTTTTAATGAAATGAACCACAACTGTCAAAGTAACAAATGAAATGGCAATATATAATATATAGCGTATTTCTGTACACCATTAAAATTTCAAGATAAATTTCCTAAACACAATGTCTATACATTTCCTTTAGTAACTATTCAGTCTCCATCAGTTTTACTTTGTTTGAAAGTCTACTCGTATTCAAACTCTTATTACTCCAAAAAAATTGACTACTTAAAACTCTTTTTACACCATAGGCCTGAAAAATATAAGTATGTAAAAAAACAGTAGGTAAGAACAGATGGAGAGAAACAGAAAACAGGGAAAAATCAAAACAGAAGCAAAGAAAACCCTGGAGTAAGGCATACATCCTTCCCTAGGCACTAAGGTTCTAAAGACAATGATTAAAAGAGAACTGAAAAGAAAAAATATCCCTGAAAAAAAATTCCCTGAAGTATAGCGTGCTTGGTTTTATGTAAAGATCCTTGCTTAAAAATATGTACACATACATGCATAATACACCTTATTGTGCCATATATAATTTCCCAGAAGTTCACATACAGAAATTAAATCACTCAAGTGTATTGCTACTGCAACGTTAGCAAATAAATAATTCCAACTTTGTTGGCTCTTCCTGTTGGTTGTGAAATCCAGTCATTTTTCTTAGTTCCTCTACCTCTTCCTTAATGTTTAATAATTATTTAAATTATTTTTGCCCTCTCTCCATTAAAAAATAAATATTAGTATAATTATTCCTCTCATACATTTTATTGATATAATTATCAAATCTTAACTAGACAAAATTGTGGGTTACAGGCTGCTGATTCTTTAAGGTTCATATTAAACTTGACCCCTTCCCTCATCACCCCGGCCAGACAAAAGTGCTCTCACAGAATGTTAGAGCAGAAGAACATCATCTCCTCCAACTCCAAATTGAGCTTTAAAAATTACAATCCTGGGATGGCAAAAAGAAAACTATATACTGTAACCTGTAATTTTACAATGCAGCCAAAACAAAAGTTTCCTTTTCAGGAAAAACTCCTGGGCCATAAAAAGTGATTCACTGTACAAAGTTCAGTTATGCAAGATGAGTAAGTCCCAGAGCTCTGTACAGTAATAGTACTTCCAGTTAACAATACTATATTGTATAAACATTTGCTAAGAAGATAGAACTTAGGTCAAGTGTTCTTACTACAAAAAAAAAAAAAAAAAAAAAAAAACGAATGAATGAGTGAATGGATAAATAAAGCAGGGGGAAACTTTTGGAGGTGATGGATAGTTTCACAGTATTGATTGTGGTGATGTCACAGGTGTATGCTTATCTCTAAACTCACTGAGTTGGATACATTAAATATATCTGGCTTTTTGAATGCCAATCGTACCTCAATAAAGTGGTTTTTAAAAAAAAGCAAAAAAAGGGGGGGCAGAGCAAGATGGCCAAATAGAAACAGCTCCAGTCTCCAACTCCCAGCGCGAGCGACACAGAAGACCGGTGATTTCTGCATTTTCAACTGAGCCTCTGCTGCTGACACCCAGGCAAACAGGGTCTGGAGTGGACCTCAAGCAATCTCCAACAGACCTACAGCTGAGGGTCCTGACTGTTAGAAGGAAAACTATCAAACAGGAAGGACACCTACACCAAAACCCCATCAGTACGTCACCATCATCATCAAAGACCAGAGGAAGATAAAACCACAAAGATGGGGAAAAAGCAGGGCAGAAAAGCTGGAAATTCAAAAAATAAGAGCGCATCTCCCCCGGCAAAGGAGCGCGGCTCATCGCCAAAAACAGATCAAAGCTTGACGGAGAATGACTTTGATGAGATGAGAGAAGAAGGCTTCAGTCCATCAAACTTCTCAGAGCTAAAGGAGGAATTACGTACCCAGAGCAAAGAAACTAAAAATCTTGGAAAAAAAGTGGAAGAATTGATGGCTAGAGTAATTAATGCAGAGAAGGTCATAAACGAAATGAAAGAGATGAAAACCATGACATGAGAAATACGTGACAAATGCACAAGCTTCAGTAACCGACTCGATCAACTGGAAGAAAGAGTATCAGCGATTGAGGATCAAATGAATGAAATGAAGCCAGAAGAGAAACCAAAAGAAAAAAGACAAAAAAGAAATGAACAAAGCCTGCAAGAAGTATGGGATTATGTAAAAAGACCAAATCTACGTCGGATTGGGGTGCCTGAAAGTGAGGGGGAAAATGGAACCAAGTTGGAAAACACTCTTCAGGATATCATCCAGGAGAACTTCCCCAACCTAGTAGGGCAGGCCAACATTCAAATTTAGGAAATACAGAGAACGCCACAAAGATACTCCTCGAGAAGAGCAACTCCAAGACACATAATTGCCAGATTCACCAAAGTTGAAATGAAGGAAAAAATCTTAAGGGCAGCCAGAGAGAAAGGTCGGGTTACCCACAAAGGGACGCCCATCAGGCTAACAGCAGATCTCTCGGCAGAAACTCTACAAGCCAGAAGAGAGTGGGGGCCAATATTCAACATTCTTAAAGAAAAGAATTTTAAACCCAGAATTTCATATCCAGCCAAACTAAGTTTCATAAGTGAAGGAGAAATAAAATCCTTTACAGATAAGCACATGCTTAGAGATTCTGTCACCACCAGGCCTGCCTTACAAGAGACCCTGAAGGAAGCACTAAACATGGAAAGGAACAACCGGTACCAGCCATTGCAAAAACATGCCAAAATGTAAAGACCATTTAGGCTAGGAAGAAACTGCATCAACTAACGTGCAAAATAACCAGTTAATATCATAATGGCAGAATCAAGTTCACACATAACAATATTAACCTCAAATGTAAATGGACTAAATGCTCCAATTAAAAGACACAGACTGGCAAACTGGATAAAGAGTCAAGACCCATCAGTCTGCTGTATTCAGGAGACCCATCTCACACGCAGAGACATACATAGGCTCAAAATAAAGGGATGGAGGAAGATTTACCAAGCAAATGGAGAACAAAAAAAAGCAGGGGTTGCAATACTAGTCTGTGATAAAACAGACTTTAAACCATCAAAGATCAAAAGAGACAAAGAAGGCCATTACATAATGGTAAAGGGATCAATTCAACAGGAAGAGCTAACTATCCTAAATATATATGCACCCAATACAGGAGCACCCAGATTCATAAAGCAAGTCCTTAGAGACTTACAAAGAGACTTAGACTCCCATACAATAATAATGGGAGACTTCAACATCCCACTGTCAACATTAGACAGATCAACGAGACAGAAAGTTAACAAGGATATCCAGGAATTGAACTCATCTCTGCAGCAAGCAGACCTAATAGACATCTACAGAACTCTCCACCCCAAATCAACAGAATATACATTCTACTCAGCACCACATCACACTTATTCCAAAATTGACCACATAATTGGAAGTAAAGCACTCCTCAGCAAATGTACAAGAACAGAAATTATAACAAACTGTCTCTCAGACCACAGTGCAATCAAACTAGAACTCAGGACTAAGAAACTCAATCAAAACCGCTCAACTACATGGAAACTGAATAACCTGCTCCTGAATGACTACTGGGTACATAACGAAATGAAGGCAGAAATAAAGATGTTCTTTGAAACCAATGAGAACAAAGATACAACATACCAGAATCTCTGGGACACATTTACAGCAGTGTGTAGAGAGAAATTTATAGCACTAAATGCCCATAAGAGAAAGCAGGAAAGATCTAAAAATGACACTCTAACATGACAATTAAAAGAACTAGAGAAGCAAGAGCAAACGCATTCAAAAGCTAGCAGAAGGCAAGAAATAACTAAGATCAGAGCAGAACTGAAGGAGATAGAGACACAAAAAACCCTCCAAAAAATCAATGAATCCAGGACTTGGTTTTTTGAAAAGATCAACAAAATTGATAGGCCGCTAGCAAGACTAATAAAGAAGAAAAGAGAGAAGAATCAAATAGACGCAATAAAAAATGATAAAGGAGATATCACCACCGACCCCACAGAAATACAAACTACCATCAGAGAATACTATAAACACCTCTACACAAATAAACTAGAAAATCTAGAAGAAATGGATAATTTCCTGGACACTTACACTCTTCCAAGACTAAACCAGGAAGAAGTTGAATCCCTGAATAGACCAAGAGCAGGCTCTGAAATTGAGGCAATAATTAATAGCCTACCAACCAAAAAAAGTCCAGGACCAGATGGATTCACAGCTGAATTCTACCAGAGGTACAAGGAGGAGCTGGTACCATTCCTGCTGAAACTATTCCAATCAATAGAAAAAGAGGGAATCCTCCCTAACTCATTTTATAGGCCCAACATCATCCTGATAACAAAGCCTGGCAGAGACACAACAAAAAAAGAGAATTTTAGACCAATATCCCTGATGAACATCGATGCAAAAATCCTCAATAAAATACTGGCAAACTGGATCCAGCAGCACATCAAAAAGCTTATCCACCATGATCAAGTGGGCTTCATCCCTGGGATGCAAGGCTGGTTCAACATACGCAAGTCAATAAACGTAATCCAGCATATAAACAGAACCAAAGACAAAAACCACATGATTATCTCAATAGATGCAGAAAAGGCCTTTGACAAAATTCAACAGCCCTTCATGCTAAAAACGCTCAATAAATTCGGTACTGATGGAACGTACCTCAAAATAATAAGAGCTATTTATGACAAACCCACAGCCAATATCATACTGAATGGGCAAAAACTGGAAAAATTCCCTTTGAAAACTGGCACAAGACAGGGATGCCCTCTCTCACCACTCCTATTCAACATAGTGTTGGAAGTTCTGGCTAGGGCAATCAGGCAAGAGAAAGAAATCAAGGGTATTCAGTTAGGTAAAGAAGAAGTCAAATTGTCCCTCTTTGCAGATGACATGATTGTATATTTAGAAAACCCCATTGTCTCAACCCAAAATCTCCTTAAGCTGATAAGCAACTTCAGCAAAGTCTCAGGATACAAAATTAATGTGCAAAAATCACAAGCATTCGTATACACCAGTAACAGACAAACAGAGAGCCAAATCATGAATGAACTTCCATTCACAATTGCTTCAAAGAGAATCAAATACCTAGGAATACAACTTACAAGGGATGTAAAAGACCTCTACAAGGAGAACTACAAACCACTGCTCAGTGAAGTAAAAGAGGACACAAACAAATGGAAGAACATACCATGCTCATGGATAGGAAGAATCAATATCGTGAAAATGGCCATACTGCCCAAGGTAATTTATAGATTCAATGCCATCCCCATCAAGCTACCAATGAGTTTCTTCACAGAATTGGAAAAAACTGCTTTAAAGTTCATATGGAACCAAAAAAGAGCCCGCATCTCCAAGACAATCCTAAGTCAAAAGAACAAAGCTGGAGGCATCACGCTACCTGACTTCAAACTATACTACAAGGCTACAGTAACCAAAACAGCATGGTACTGGTACCAAAACAGAGATATAGACCAATGGAACAGAACAGAGTCCTCAGAAATAATACGACACATCTACAGCCATCTGATCTTTGACAAACCTGAGAAAAACAAGAAATGGGGAAAGGATTCCCTATTTAATAAATGGTGCTGGGAAAATTGGCTAGCCATAAGTAGAAAGCTGAAACTGGATCCTTTCCTTACTCCTTATTTAATTCAAGATGGATTCGAGACTTAAATGTTAGACCTAATACCATAAAAACCCTAGAAGAAAACCTAGGTAGTACCATTCAGGACATAGGCATGGGCAAAGACTTCATGTCTAAAACACCAAAAGCAATGGCAGCAAAAGCCAAAATTGACAAATGGGATCTCATTAAACTAAAGAGCTTCTGCACAGCAAAAGAAACTACCATCAGAGTGAACAGGCAACCTACAGAATGGGAGAAAATTTTTGCAATCTACTCATCTGACAAAGGGCTAATATCCAGAACCTACAAAGAACTCAAACAAATTTACAAGAAAAAAAGAAACAACCCCATCGAAAAGTGGGCAAAGGATATGAACAGACATTTCTCAAAAGAAGACATTCATACAGCCAACAGACACATGAAAAAATGCTCATCATCACTGGCCATCAGAGAAATGCAAATCAAAACCACAATGAGATACCATCTCACACCAGTTAGAATGGCGATCATTAAAAAGTCAGGAAACAACAGACGCTGGAGAGGACGCTTGAGGTGATTGCTCAAGAATCTAGAAGTAGATGTACCATATGACCCAGCCATCCCATTACTGGGTATATACCCAAAGGATTATAAATCATGCTGCTATAAAGACACATGCACACGTATGTTTATTGTGGCACTATTCACAATAGCAAAGACTTGGAATCAACCCAAATGTCCATCAGTGACAGACTGGATTAAGAAAATGTGGCACATATACACCATGGAATACTATGCAGCCATAAAAAAGGATGAGTTTGTGTCCTTTGTAGGGACATGGATGCAGCTGGAAACCATCATTCTTAGCAAACTATCACAAGAACAGAAAACCAAACACCGCATGTTCTCACTCATAGGTGGGAACTGAACAATGAGATCACTTGGACTCGGGAAGGGGAACATCACACACCGGGGCCTATCATGGGGAGGGGGGAGGGGGGAGGGATTGCATTGGGAGTTATACCTGATGTAAATGACGAGTTGATGAGTGCTGACGAGTTGATGGGTGCAGCACAGCAACATGGCACAAGTATACATAAGTAACAAACCTGCACGTTATGCACATGTACCCTATAACTTAAAGTATAATAAAAAAAATAAATAAATAAAAATAAAAATAAAAAAAAAGGAAGAAAGATCATGAAAAACACTGAGCTCTTTGAGTCATTTTCAAAACAAATTTCAATTTTTGACCATTTAAATCCCTCTCATGAAAGATGAAGTGAGCACTCATAACTATTTCCCTCCTCTCATCTTGACTTACTAGCTATATTGTTTGTTTCATATTGTCAGTGTTTTTCACTGTGATATTCTGTTTGGCAGCCATAATTCTCACAATTCTTTTATCTTAGTTTTGTATTTAAGCGGATACAGGTTTCACCATCACTCCTTATCTTCATACCCAAATTCTTTGTTTGGATTTATGTCTGACTTTCAGGATTTAGTCATCAATTCTTTATAATATACATTTATTAATTATTAAAAATTTTTCTTACTAATTCACCAGTACCAAAACAAAACAAAAAAGTGACCCATAGCTATTAGGCTCTGTACCTGGGAGGTCCAGCTTTGAATTAAGTTTTGGTGTTGGGGAAGCAGGTATTTGTGGAGGAAAAAATGGTAGCAGAGCTCCAGAAGTTTCACTTAGTTGGGACAAACATCTTTTGATGTATACTCTTGTTTCAGCTTTCCAGCACCAAACTGTCATGGGCCAAAGATCTATGTGTAACAATTGGCAATGTGCTTCTATTTTAGATTAGGCTTTAATAGCTACATACTGTAAGGGGGACAGTGTAAACAATCAGCCAGCTCACTTGAAAGTGACCACTTAAGTGATACAGAAAATTAATAACGATCAAAAAAAACAACAACTTATTCACCTTGGGTACTGCACATCAACTATCTTTTTACCAATCTTAAAACACCCCACGCCTTCCCTCCTACTGCAATATAGGAAGTCTCCACTGTGTATCTTACAACTCTCGAGTTCTATCCTTGGCTATATTCATTCATTTCTCATTTCTATTCTTAGCCATATCCATTCATTTCTGTCTCTATACTCTACCCAGTAAGTTTCATCTACTCTCCCAATCTGAACTATGCAGATGATCCTGAGTCTTCATATTCATACATAACCTGACCTTTCGGGCTTTATTCAGATGTTCTAATTACTTATTAGGCTGGCTATCTGGATAATTACCATCGCCAAAACTGAAAATAATCTCCCCCAGCTATTCCTCCATAATCCTATTCATTCATTTTAAAATGTCAAGGTTACGTCTGACCTTTTCCACTTCCTCTGAGTGTGATTAATTCATTCTTTGTAACATTCCTTGCATCCTTTCTCTCCTGTTACTACAGCCACCATGCTAATTCAGGATCTTCACACTTCATATAGAAACTGGATTATCACAACATTTATGACTATTCTTCCTGTTATGAAACAGAGTAGTCTATTACCACTAAGTCATCTACCATATCACTACATATTACTATACCTATGACAATTGTGATTATGGTCCTTGACTACACGATCAACTCCAAAGTCTTTAACCTTCAGTAATTTAGCTTTGAAATTTTTCACCTTGCCTCCCCTCACACTTCTATATAAATTCCCCGTTTGGCCAATCTGCTCTATTTAACATCCAAAAAACATATTCTATGCATTTCCTGTGCCATTTCCTCCATCTGGAATACATCATGTTTCTGATTCTTTGAGGTTCATATTAAAAACTGCCCCAACTAGAAGTGTTCTCACAGAAAGTTCCAGCTGAAGGAAGATCACCTCCATCTGCAAAAAGAACTTTAAAAGATCATCTCCTCCGTCTATGAAATCAAAATGTTTAGGGAAACTGAGGCCAAAGGACAACACAAATACTTTTCTTTCTGAACATTCATTTTTCCAACATTTTTTCTTGTTTCCTATGTGCTAGTGGGAGCTGTGCTAGTTACACAGGCTTAGAGTTTTGTGAGAAAGGCTGACTACCCATAAATTATCACACAAATAATTAAATTTGGATGAGTGCTTCAAAGAAAAGGGGAAGGGCAGAGTATGTGTAATTGAGGGAAGAGGTGAGGCATAAAATTTAGTAAGGGAAGACAGGAAAGGGGTTACTTTGGTTTAAGAGCATATCTTCCCTCAGTGGGGAGAAATCTTTTAACTCATCTATGCCTAGTGTTCCATTATTGGAATGCTAAGCTTGTGGGAGTTATTTATATCCTGCTGCTCAAGGTCATTGCCAAGGTCTGATTTTTCACAAAAAAAAAATTGCAACCTCTGGTATAAATGGGTTAAGCAGGGGTGAGGGTGAAAGATGGAGTAGGAATTAACTCTGGGAAAAGGTAGATTTCTACAGGCCAAAGGAGAGCCCAGAGAAAGGCACTTTCAAGGATTTAAGGTCTGGGTGCTAGAGTAAAAGGACGGTTTCAAGAGATGCACAGGCAGGGAGGGATAAGAGCAAGCTGGGCTGTGAAAGGTCATGTTGAAGATTTCTGGACTTTTTCCTAACAGCAAACAGGCCTTGTATATCACGTTCCAAGAACCTCACGTCAGGACCATGGCTGATCCTGGCATGGGTAATAATGAGAAAAGCAATTACAAAATCAGAAAAAATTCTAGTTTTATTTCAACTGAAAAACATTTCCTATATCCCTATTACTTTTCTTTGTGTGTGTAATGTCACCCAAAATCAAGTTAAGAAAAGAAAGCATATGAATTTACAAATACAGCCATTTTCAGTTGGTCCACTTGGCTTTGATAAGAGGTCGTGTATGTATATGGAGGTATGTACACTTATAGACACTTAAGGGAGTTTTTATATTTCTTAAAAGTGAAATATTTCAAGTAATAGAAATCCTTGAAAATGACTGCTATTATTTGAAATGAAAATGAAAAATGAAAAGCTCCATTCGTCGTTTGGCTATGCATTAGTGCTGTGCATTATTGCTACACTGTACTTGAAGTTAAATGTTCATTCTCATGCCCTTTTCCATCAGATCCTTCATAAGAGAAAATATTTAAAGAGAATACCAACACAGTTCTTCCAAGGATTATTTTAACCTCATTGCTTTTTAGTCTCATCTTGCCTATACTAAATAATGAATTCCAAAATGCAATTACAAATTTATTTCTTCTAAAATTACATTTATATCAAGGGTAAAATTTAAGGAAGATAAATGACAAAGTTATTAAAGTAAGAATGACAGCTAGAATTTTTTGAGCAACTTCTGTGTACTAGGTATTGTTTTGGGTATCTTAAAATACATTATCTCATTTAATTCTTACAAGGACTCTTGAAGGTGCATATTAATCTCTATTTCACAGATAAGGAAACTGAAGTTTAGAGAAATAAGCAAGCATTTCCCCAAATCATATACACCTTAGACCTCTGTTGTCCAATATGGCAGCCTGTGGCCACATGTGGCTACTGAGCACTTGAAATGTGACTTGTTTGAATTGAGATGTGCTACGTCAAACACATACCAAACTTCAAGGGCACAGTATAAAAAAGTAAAGTATCCTATCAATAATTTTTGAATATTGACATGTCGAAATGATTCTATTTTAAATATGGTGGGTTAAATAAAATACATTATTAAAATTAATTCCACATATTTATGTTATTTAAAAAAAATCAGCTACTAGGAATGTTAAAATTACATATGTGGCTCACGTTATATCTCTATTGAAAAGTGCTGACCTAGACCTAAAGCTGAATACTGAATTTGACAGTAGATATCAAATACTGAGAGGCCACCTGCATTCACACGTCCTCTCCATCAATGATGGGAAGCCAGATGCTGGGATTACGATGAGGTGTAAAATACCTTACTACTACCGTATTACAAAGACACATAAGTGAGGGTCCAAGAGGTTCTTACGTATACAATGGTTGAATTCTGGTGAAAGAATTTATGAACTCTACTTCAGCTGATCAATGATCTTTTTATATCAAGAACTGAGACTAGTGAGTAAAATGATATCTGGGCATGCAGAATTTTACTCTTTTTTTCCTCTGGGCCATAAGGAAAATAAATACATTGCTCCAATATACTGAGTTTAGACTAACCTATTATTATAACTGAGAAAAGTAATCTGCACTAAATTACAAGAAACTACAAAATTATGTGGACCATATTATCCAAAAATATTTTGCCATATTTGTTCCCTAGGCTTCAAGAAGTTAGCCATGGGTATGTGGCTTTATCATTGTATATCTGCATCTTCATATCTTTATGCCTGCATATCTAAATGTGAAGGGTGAGGAAGTTGGGACATTTAGATTATTTTTTGACGTATGCATTTGGCCTAACATTAACATGTGGCGATGTATCAGACTACCCTGCAGTTGGTTTGGTTTGGTTTGTTTCTTTCTAATTGTGTGGTATTGGGGGAGGGGGTAATAAGGATTTAAGTCACTTAAATGTAGCCCCTTAAATGCCATCCTCATACTAAGCTTAACTTTAGGAAAATGATACTGGAGAAGTAAAAAGCTATCAAATTCGCAAATCTTAGCAGCAGAGACCACGCAAGTATCTGCTTTATTCTAGTTTGGAATTTAACACAAGGATGAATAACATGCACAATTTTAGTTCAGCTATTAAAGTGCATACTCAAGTAGTTAAGGGGGGGGGGTGGAGCAATGGAGAGAGAGCCTTCTCTTTGATCTCACAGGTTGCATTAAAAACCCACTACTCGTAATGAGTTTTTGAGCATCCCCTGGGCACACATAACTTGGTCCTTGCTCTTTCAAAATGAGTGGACTCAAACTGACGTACAATGTGATTATGTCTACAGTGCACTTACAACCATCTTTCAATAAAGGTCTTCAGATTTAGGCTCTAAGTAGAATAAGGCAAGAAAAAAAGGACACTAAAATTATCAGCAGGCTTTAACTAACAACAACTGGATAAAACGGTAATATGTAATTAAATGATAATTAGAAAAATCTGCCAAAACTTTGCACTAAGATATTATCACATTTCTAATGCTTGAAATTACATGGAAAAATATACTCAGTGAATTTAAGAGAAAACAAACATTTTAAATCATTTAAGTAATCAGCCATATTTCCAAAATGTATACTTTAGAAAACAATTTATATATATATAAAGGCTTATTAACGTTAACTTTAAATTAGCTAATACTTGAGTCACACTTTTGAAGAAGCTTCTGTTTTGTTTCCAGGAACTTTTTTTTTTTTTTTGAAGCGGTTAAGGCGGCTATATTAAAAACAAAAACAAAAAACAGCTAAGCTGCATTCTTTTCCTCTTGTGAATGGCTTATTTGCACTCCTCTATGTTAATATTCTCGAAACCCCATTTAGCTTACGATGTCTTCAAAAAATTTGATAATCTGTCTTTAAAGTTTTGCTCTAAATTAGAGACTTAATTTTTGTAAAACGCCTTGGAACCATAAACCTTTAACGAGATGAGAAAGGTCTCTTTCCTCTGGACTTGACTTTACTGTATAGGTGTGTGAGCGATTTTTGCTGTCAAACATTGCCAAGGCAGACTGTTGTTGTTCAGTCTGCAAATGTCTCAACTATACCTGCACAGTTCCTCTCTTCCCAACACAAACCCATCCACTCCCTTCCCCTCTGCAAGTTTTAAACTTTGTTTCCTTGGGGGCTCTGTACAAGCAATGCTAACAACGGCCAAGAGACAAAGAGCTGTTCTGTGGGCTAACAGGATGCCAAATTTTAGTTGTGAAACAAAGCATTCGAATTTGAGATTGAGGAGGAGGAGCAGAATGACAATAGTAAAGCCTCCAGCTCGGAGCCACCCCCCAGACAGCCCCCTCCCCAGAGCCCCGCGCGGGGAGTTCTGGCCCCGGGACGGTGACTCCGGGGTGCAGCCGCCAAGCCCCCTGCGCCCTCGCTCACCGCTTCACGCGGATGATCTGGTCCCGCATGGGCTTGATGTCCTGGAAGCTCTGCTGGTTGACGAGGCTGTAGACGAGGATGAAGCCCTGGCCGTTCTTGATGTACAGGTCCCGCATGGACGCGAACTGCTCGGTGCCCGCCGTGTCCAGGATTTCCAGCACCGACGGCGACGAATCCACCTCGATCTCCTTGCGGTAGAAGTCCTCGATGGTGGGGTCGTATTTCTCGATGAAGGTACCGGTCACGAACTGCACGGTCAGGGCGGATTTGCCTACCCCGCCCGAGCCCAGCACCACCACTTTGTACTCGCGCATCGTCCCTCCGCGGCCGCCGCCGCCGCCGCCGCCCGCGACATAGACCTACGCCGGCCGCGCTGCGCCCCCAGCCCCGGCCCCGGCGGCCCGCCCAGCCGCCTCCCGCGGCCGCCCCCACCTCACAGCCGCGGCGGCCCCCTGGGCGCCGGCGGCGGCGGCGGCAGCTGAGGGAGCAGCGGCCCTAGGCATGGGCCGAGCCGGGCGGCGATGCGGCCCCGTGGGCACCGGGTGGGACTGAGGGCGAGCAGGGAGACAGAGCGTGAGCCGCCGGAGCCGCCCGAGCCGCCCGAGCCGCGGGCCCGCAGTGCCGCCCGCCCCGCCCCTCGCGCCTCCACGCCCAGATCCCCGCCCGCCGCCGCCGCCGCCGCTACCCCCAGCGCTGGAGCGCGCGCCCGAGCCCCAGCCGCAGCGCGGCCAGGGGCGGGGCCCGGCGGCCGGGGCGGAGCCCGCGGCACAGCCTCGCCCCCGTCCCCGTCGCCTAGGCGACCGGCCGCGGGCGCTCCCGAGAGGCTCTGCGCGGCTCCGAAGCTTCTGCCGTCGCGGAGATAAACAAGCACCGCGACTGCCCAGCAGCGCCGAACCCTGCGCGCCCAGTCAGACCCCAGGGCCTACGTACCGAGCATGCGCAGTTCCCGCCCGAGCTGGGAGCAGTCAACCTGAGACTCCCACGTTCAGAATTCGGCGGAGATGCGATGGTAGAGGGGCCAGAGCTACCTCCAAGCTTTACCCTGAGGCGAGGAGTGAAGGGGAGAGATGCCCAAGGCCCAAGAGGGACCGCGAGGGCCTTTGCCCGATGCCACCCAGTCTGTCAGCACTTCTAGAGCTTTGGTTTTATCTTGTATTAGCATGTGTAGCTTTAAGGGGACGGGCACCTACAGGCTTCTGCCTGAAGTTGTGTAAACGCAACAAAACGAAGCTTTCGAGTGTTAGGACATTGATAGGAGGGTGACAGCCCCCTCCGGCAGCGCGCCACAGGGTCGAGCCAGAGGCGGCCACACACCACGGAAGTTGGGTCCAAGCCTGCTGACGTCGCCAGGGTCCCGCCCACCAATCCTCTGGATCCGCCCACATTTCTTCTAGATCCGCCCCTTTCAGTGCCGAACTGCAGTCGAGCTCTGTCCACGCCCTGTCAGCCACTGGTGAATTGAAAACCTGGAGAGCGGAACCCCGACCGGCAGCCGGAAGGCCCCGGGACACCTCATAGCAACAGCCGGCTAGGGGCATCTAGTGGGAAGCTGGGATTCATTCTAGCCAACCACGTCATGTCTCTGCACCCCATGGTACCATTCACTACCAATAAGAGAGCCTCCCCATACCACGTGACTTTCCTCTTTCAACCAATCGGGAAAAAAATCTGTCGCGGGATCCGCAAGCACACCCCCCAGTGCCTCGCCAGGCGGGGCGGTTCGCGCACGCTTTGCCAACCAATCGTAGGTGAGCTGGCGTGTGACGGAAGTTTCGACCAAGCCAACCAGAGCTCGCGAGCCCCTTGCCACAGAGGCTGGCGGGATGGAGATAGGGCCCGGCTGCGGGCGTTTGGGAGGGGCAGAGATTGAGGAGCCAGTTGCTGTGCTCTGTTCTGGCAAAAGAACAAGATGGGTTGCAAGCCAGAATGATGAATTCCACTTTTAACGTCGTCTCCGTGGCATTCTGCCTAAATGATGGGCATGGAAATGGTGCTGAGGGATGTGGGCTGAATCGAGAACACAGGGACTTTTGTCTTCAGGGTGAGAAATGTTCCGGTCCTTAAGGAGATATCGTGCAGCAATTGCATGGGTCTTCCAGGCGTTCCTCCCAGAACATTATTTTTTCTTTCACTATTAAGTTTTAAAACTTAGCGTTCTGTCGCTAGCATTACATCTTAGTTACACACCCTCTCCCACCCATAACGTCAAATTTAGGAGACGTTACATCCTCAAACATTCCTGCATTATTTTTTGCAGTTACCGGTTACTCGGTTTACTTTCTTTAAACTAGGTCCTTCTCAAACTAGTCTCATCCGTTCGTTACTGTCGCACATTTCCTGCGAATAATACATTTCTGTAGTTCTGTTGTTAAAGCCTGGCATACCTCTCCCCCGGTCCTCTTTCCCACAAGGTCATCATGCAGAGGGGATTTTGGTCTGAGTTAAAAGCCAGGTATTCTTTCACCATCTTTTCTGTCGATAGTCAAACTACTGCAAAGACTACTCAAATTTAGTAGTTTCCTATTTCCCTAGAGCTTCGTTATATTAGAATGGGTAACTTATATTTGCATTACCTTGCTATAATAAATACACACCAAGTTTTCATTTAAAATTATCAAGGACAAATGTCCTCTGAATTTAAAAATGTGTATGTAGTAAAATATAACTCAGCATTTCTTGATTACATATCATTAAAATATGAATGGTACTATCTGAGCCACCAGAATCAGCAGTGAAGGTATTATATTAATAAAAAGGACTAAGAATCAGGACTGTTTAAAGGGAATTGGAACAGAAGAGGATCTACTATTTCATGCTAGGCTAGTAATGTGAAATAGTGAAAATTGAGAGAACTTACATGGGTGCTTCATATCTGAGCTACTTTGGCAGGGATGTTTCAAGAGGATGTAGGTAAGTATGGTGTTCACCTAGCTTTCCAGAAGTCTCATATTTTGTGTAAAACTGGTATGCTTATTCATGGTTACTTTAGGTTAGTAGCAGCTATAGTTCTTTTCCAAGGAAAGACAGATTGTCTCTTTTAAGATTCTAATTGTGCATCTTGGTAATAAGAAGTTCTTAGATTTGTTCAATAGAGTCAGGAAGCATGAAGCTTTCTCTCTAGATCATGACAACCCATCTAGTACCTTGCATTACAGAGAAGTTCTAAGTCCATTTACTTTGCAAGGAATAAAGATTCAGTGATTTATGTTTTTGAGAAATTTGCTTTGGGATTGTGGGTCCAGAAGGTCGCCTAAAACAACTGTTTTCATGACTCCTAGGTCCCTAGATGTTGAGAAGCTCTGGACTGAAGCTGTCACAAAAATAGTGAGTAGTCTCCGTAGTCACTCCACTTAGCATAATAGAGAGTAGGACAGCTTTGTGACATTTCTCAGGTTATTTCCCCTGACCTCTCATCAATGCTGACGTTTTTGATAAGAAGGAGTATAGAGACTGCAGCCCTTTGGGTGGTTATAGCTCGTTTATTTACAGGCCTTATATTGACAGGCCTCAGATTTCATGCTCAGTACTATAAAGGTTGATTTTTAACCACCAAGAGGCAAAAGAAACATGACAGGTCAGAGCATATTTTCTCACCTATTCTGGCTTAAACGATGGTACTTACCTGATTTGTGGCTGTATGTGAAATGTTGGGTGAAAGATTAGCTGCTATAAAAAGGATGTCAGGACGTGTAGAGAATTTAGAGGACTTGGGGGAGAGATGGATGTCTGTTTTCTAACCCCTTAGTCATGTTCATTCTGATGCCAGCATAAACTCTATTCTGAGATGATTATAGAAATAACTTTTGTCTTCATTCGTTTGTGGGAAATAAATAAAAATGATATAAAAGAAATATGAATTATGCCCAAGAGCTGTAAATCTGTAAGACAGTGAAAACTTAACGCTGTAACTGACACTGCAGGGTCCCTTTAGTTTCCGAAGTGCATTGCCAGGAGAATAAAAAGAAAGAAAATCTTCATTTCTCCTCCCTCCACTAAATCTGAGAGGGAGTTATCTCACCTATAGCCAGATACCTTCCATTATCACAGTTGTGTTACCATGGAAACCCAGGTCCATCCTTTCTTTCTGTGAAAGATGTTGGAAAAGGTGGTATGAAGTGGGAAATCCACTGTATTCTGGGACTTCCTGACACCAGCAAGAAGCAAATATGCAGAGAATTTAATAGAACCAAATTAGTAGAGGATATTTGTAATGCGAGGGGTACTTTTCAACTGTAAAACCCTGATTCCTATTGCTTCTTATTAAAGCCTGCATGCCTCTGATTAACCATAAAGGGGAAGGGCACGTCAAGTACATTTAGCACCTGTGAAACGCTGCTGGCAATTATAAGGAGAGCAGACGATGGTTTCTTGCCCTCTGAGGCTCCTAATACAGTTGAGAATCTGAAATATATATGTGGAGTGGAAAGGAAGGGGCAAAATAAACTTTGTTCTTCCTTTAAAAATGTGATATGTCTCAGTGTTTTTGAAAAGAAAAGGAATTAGAATGCAGAAATTAAGAGTATGGGAACAACTCAATAAAAGAAACTTATGGGTGGACAGAGTAGATGTTTCAAAAGGCCATTTTAATCAGAAAAAAAAATCTGAAAGAAAATGCGTAATGATTAAAATGTAGGCAGAAAAAAGAAAAAGACTGAAGAATCTTAAGAGCTGGAGGATTCTGTGGAAAACAGAGCTTCAGTGTGGTTCATATAACAAAGCAGAAGAGCAGGCACAGTGTTGCTTGCGTACCCAGCAGTTTCCCTTTATTTTTGCCAAAGAAGCTGGGGTGAATCAGGATTGGACTTTAATAGCATTGCTTTCCCTCTGCCCACCGTTAGTCCAGAAGTAGGCACGTGACTCAGTTCTTGTCATCGGAATGGGGAGAAGGCTGCTGGGGCTGGAGGGATTTCTAGGATATTGACAAGAGTGAGGAAATATCCCTGTTTTCTGATGTCACTCTCCTTGCTTCCTGCTTTACACATTGAAATACGAGAATGTGGACACCATTTTGGGGCTATGATGCATTATGGCATTATGATGCAATACCGTAGAAAGCCAGCAACTTCAGATGGCCAAGGAGGAGGATGGGAAGAACCTAGGTTCTGCATGACAACTTTGGACAGTCAAACTAACATTAGAACTTCCTACCTTTGGACTTACGGCTAAGTAAACAGCTGGTGTCTTTCGATTTAAGTCTGTGTTGGTAAGGTTTTCTGCATCTTACAGTAAAATACATCCCACCTGTTACGAAAAGTGTGAGCCATTCCAGCCAAAATGGGGTTTAAAAAAATCAGCAAGCATTTGTGAGCACTTTCATTTCACTAATATCCGAATGATATTTCAAAGATACTATAATATTAATTGAGCAATTACTGTGTATATTTTTTAGGCTCTGGGGATACAACAATAAGCAATTATCCTAAAGGGCTTGTATTCTAGCAGGAGAGACAGATAGTAAGCAACCAATTACATGTTTATGTTACAAAATAATGGTTATCATTAAAACTAATAAGAAGGAAAAATCAGGAATTAGAAAAGGCATATAGTAATTATATAAATAATATTACAAAATGTATAACTAAATAGCTGAATGAAATTACAAAAACAAACACTTTCCAAGTAAATGAGAATGAAATGTATAGTTTATAGTGACATTCCCAGAGGTCGAGAGACACAGTAAATTGGAGTAGGTTAGTCCAGGAGAGTTAGTCTGAAGGAAATTAATATTGTATCAGGTTTTGAAGGAAGTGGCTAAAGGACAGGCTAGATGGGGCAGAAGAGAACACTCTAGATGTAAGGAACTGGAAGAGCAAAGGAAGAAAGCAGGAATGAAGTAAGAGCGAATAAGGGAAATACCAGAATCACTTGATTTTTAAATTCCCTGTAGCAACAGCATTCTAGGGGCATCTCTCAGAGAAAAAGAAAGATGCCAGAAGTCTCAAAGCAAGATTATTTAAAAGTATAAAAATAATATAGGAGAAAAATACAGAAGACAAAGTAGGAGTACAAGAGTGCATTTGAAATTAAGGCGTCATTCAAAATAATGAATAATTTATAATGTGGGCGTCAAAAGAGTTGTCATAAGAAGTAATTATGGATTTAAGGGCATCAAGAAGGAGGGATTCAAACTTTCACAAATAGAAATAGAAGGAAATATGAGGAGTGGCAAAAAATAAGGACAGGTAGAAAAACAGTTTTGGCTTGTGGTTATTTTTCCATGGTAGCTGTTATTGACATGCATTATGTAGAAATGAATGGAATTTGATTGAAAAGAAAAATTTCAATAGAACGGTAATACATAAAGATAGTCTTTTTGGTAACTAGTGTAATTTAAAATGTTTTCAGTAGAATGCCTTTTTTGTACCTTGCTGTAGGAAAATCTTTTCAACAAAAAAAGCTGTAAGTAATAATAAGTTACAGATTAGCAAAGCATTTTGGAAATAAAAAAACCCATAGATGTGCCAAATGTAATAGTAGAGCAACAATAATAAATATTTGTAATAAAAATCAGAACTTTTTAGGCATTATGTGGTTTCTGGTCAAACATGGTTGTAGTACTAATTTTTCTAATGCTATTTTCTGTACAAATATAAGAATTTTTTAAATTAAGCTATGGTAGATATATGAACACATCTTGGTATTATTGGAGGTAGGATTTACCACTCACTTTTTGTGACCCCAAGTGTAACCCTGAACAGACTTCTGCCTTAACACCAATAGCACGTGATTGTGCTGTCTTCTCCAGTGACTGGGGAAAGGGACAGAGCTTTGTTCATTTTTGTTTTACCAGCATTCAGCACATTGCCTAAAAACAATTGTGGGAATTCATAAAATGTTTGTAAATAAATGAGCAACTGAGTGGACTATAATGTTGCTTCTAAAAACCCTGGGTTTTGAACACAGAGAAGATAAGAATAAAAGGAAAGGAATAAGGATTTTCCCTAAATCAAGGTGAGGTTGATATAAGTGTCCTCTAAAGTTGGTCTAATCTCCAAAGAAACTTGTATCTCAAAAACACTAAGTCTGCAACAGGCAAGGTCAATGGCAGTTTGTAGACCTGGAATTTAGTAGTGCCAGGAAAGATCTGAAAAATCATGTCTTCTATCAACTGACTGTTGTCTGAAATTCTGCACTTAGGGTTTGGTGTTTTGATGTAAAAGTTATTTTTTTCCAATTAAAATGTAAGTGGGAGATATACAGTTAAATTTCACAGTCTGTCAACTTTGGGCATGGAATTATGCTTACCTGGATGAAAAAGAAAATGAAGAAAGTAAACTAGAAGAAAATAGTTTAAATTGGGGGATAAGTCATGGCATGAGTATGTGCCCAGAGCGAGTATAAGGAGGCCATAAGTAAATCCACTTATTTTGTCATACACTTACTAATTTTTTTCAGTAAGGTTAATCACTCCACATGGCGTAACATGAAAAATAACAGCCTTTACAATTACTAGATTCTTAAACTCATTTCAAGAATTTAACTCATTTTAAATTTTTATGAGATTATAAGAAGTTTTTAAACTTTGAAGCTGCATCCCTTCTCTGATTCCCTCCATTTCTCCTCTGCTTCTCACATTATTGTGTTCAGCAATGGTTTGGAGGCATCTTGGGGAAGACAGAGCAGAGTTATGGTGGAAGTACCATCTAACTCTTCTCAGCAGCCATCCAGTTATCTTGTTGAGGGAAGTTATTCATCCTGCTCTCTAGAATTATCACCTCAAAAATCAGTTTCCTGCTTTTCACAGAACAGTACACCATCTTTTACTATTATCCTAATTAATATTTCTCACACAGCCTTACAAAATATTAGTCACTTAATGAATTATTAACCACATTCATTGGGCTGCACTAGTTGAAAAATATGTCTTGTTTACTTAGTCAGAGCGCTATCTCTGTGCAATGGCATTGATGGTGAAATTGATCAGAGTCTACATTTGAATGAGAGAAGCTGAGGGAGACATTTCAGAAATAGTAAGCCTTATTTTCCTTGGTGTACCAGGTAGTCAAGGAAAGTTAAAGTATTTTCTTATACTTTGTCTTGATTACATTCTTTTGGGGACTGGTCTCTGGTGTTTATTAGGTTTTTAAGATTTTGGCCATTTTCCATGCAAACTAATGTTTCCAATGAAAAGATACAACAATGCGTGTTAATTGCATAAGAAATATTAATCTGTTAATGTAATTAAATTATATAAGCAACAATTAGTTTCAAAGCTGGAATGGATTAAGTCAGTTCTATACTACACACTGACAAAGTGAAAGGAACTCAAATGGACAAATTGTGGTGCTGTAAGGTTATGATTCTTAAGATTTTTATATTAATGTTGCAAAGTTTCCAAGTGCTCAGTGCTGCTCTTTACATTAGGGCTGTAGACTCTCTTAAGCCTGAGGGTTCTATCTGGATATGTGATTGATGGGGTGGAGGCTGGACTGAGGCTTAGTAAGACATTTAACCACACCTTGTATAATACTCCTTAAATGCTGGCTCTCACAAACACAGAAATAGCGAACATTAACTAGCTCTGTTTCGATATCTACCATCTACCTGTCAACTTAAAATCATGAAATCTATAAATTTGGAGAGGAGAGCTTTATTTCTTCCTAAGAGTTGCAGCCAGCAGGGTGGCCATCCTAGCTGGCTGGGAAGTGTAACCTCAGGCAGAGACCAAAAGAAAAAGTTATTCTAGGGAGGATGAGATAGGAATTTATGCTGAATGGATTGGCCAAGTATATTTATTTAACACGTTGTAGGAGGAGCTATAAATATCCATGAAGAGGGGGCATGTGCATGAATAGTAGGCAAACATGGATGTTACGTACATCCGTTGTTCACTTTGGTGTGGAGACTTCACATTTAAATGCATTCCAATTAAGCTCTATATGTCAAAAGGTGAAGCAGGGATATGAAGGCACTCAGTGCTCAGCCTCTGTAAACCAGACAGAACCAGAAGATGGTCAGTGGTCTCTTATCAGGAGAAAGTTACTGAAATCAGTCTTTTGTCCAATCAAAGCCGTAGCTGTAGCTTGTGGAAAAGAGGGGTCAGTTAGTCAGCATCTGGTGCTCAATGAGCTATGATTGTTTCAACAGTGTTTATCTTGAGGCCAGTGCTTGTTTAGCTGCTAGAGAATAAGAAAAACCTGTGGCAATTAGAGCATAGTTTATTCTATAAGGGTAGGGGTATGTGACTTTAGCTTTTTCTGTCATGGCCTTAGGTCTCATTTATTATTTGGTACTTTATTGCCACAAGGAGCCTGTTCCATTAGTCTTATGATCTCTATTTTAACATATCTATTTTGTTTTTTTCCTCCACTTGATTCCAGAAAGGACTAAAGTACATTTCATAAATACATATAAGATAAACTTAAATAAAAATAAGAAAACTTTAAATAAAAATGAACTATATTAATACATTTCCAGTTTTAAGGGTCAAATAGATTTTTTCAAGAAACCTTTATCTATTCAAAATAAGTTTTTTCAGAAACTGTGTTGCACATTGGTGTACATCTCTTTAAATAGATTTCACCGTGGCATTCACACTTTGTGTTGCTCTATATGTCTTAGGGTTGGGGTAGGGGGAGCATGTTAATGCCCAAATCCTTCCGAAGTCTCATCAGTGAATAATCTGGGGGAAGGAGGGTTGGGAATGTGTATATTGAACAAAATCCTCTAAATGATTCTGACTTGCCTCTGGGTTGAAAATCAATTTAGCCGGGCGCGGTGGCTCAAGCCTGTAATCCCAGCACTTTGGGAGGCCGAGACGGGTGGATCACCAGGTCAGGAGTTTGAGACCAGCCTGACTAACACGGTGAAACCCCGTCTCTACTAAAAAATACAAAAAACTAGCCGGGCGAGGTGGCGGGCGCCTGTAGTCCCAGCTACTTGGGAGGCTGAGGCAGGAGAATGGCGTGAACCCGGGAGGTGGAGCTTGCAGTGAGCTGAGATCCGGCCACTGCACTCCAGCCTGGGCGACAGAGCGAGACTCCGTCTCAAAAAAAAAAAAAAAAAGAAAAAAGAAAATCAATTTAACAATACTATGTGTTTTCTGAAGTAAAGATCACACTTAAAGGAACTGGTGATCTTGGAAATTTTTACCGAGGATACTAATGAGATAGCCTACCCCAAATCCAGAATTTAACTTAAATTCCACCTCCCCTTGTTTTCCTTAAACTAATCTCTCACCATATTTTCCAAAAACTTTATACCTTTCTTCTCATGTGTACTGCAATTTGTCTTGCATTATATTTATCTTTGTCATTTCAGCTGGTGTATGGACTCATGGATGTCTGGCGGGGAGGAGGGTGGAGAATCTATAACTGTTTTCATCTTTCTAATCTTTATTATGCTTTAGTCCATAGTATATATTCAATAAATGTTGAATGAATTGGATTAAATATAAAACATTAAATGTTATGAAAAGTATGCTTAATTTTCAAATTATCAAATTATTCTCCCTACTAAAGGGAAATCAATGGTGTTTTTCAACTTTGAACTGAAACTCTAAACTATATGAACTCATAACAATGTGAAATTTTAAACAGTATTATTCTTCAAAAGACAGTAACATAGGCTTAATTCACAGGAACTGCAGCTGGGTCTCATCCTTTAAGCAATCGTTTTTAATGTTCTAACCAAATACTTATACTAAAAGACAAACAACTGCTGAATGTGATAAAGTAATGGAAAAATATAGAAAAACTCCCATTTTCTCTATCTCATTGCATGTGAAATCATTCTTAAAAAGAATCACTTCCACTTCTATTTGAATCAAAAATAGCCAATAAGGCGATTCTAACTGGTTTAAAAAAAACCAACAAGAATAAAACAAATCACCAAGGCAAATGAGTTTTAAAAGGTATGAGTCATCAAGGTTAAAAAATATTAGAAAAATATACAAAAACTTACACATGTCCTTGATATAGTTTTGTCTTGTGTCCCCTTAAAATTTCAGTAGTTTTTCTTGTTGCTTAGAAATCAAGGACATCTGATTGGCAGGACTGTGACAAGCTGTTAAGGAAACTATTTATGATGTCTTCAGTCCCCATATTAAAGACCCCCTTTTTCATTCTAGCTGAGGGCTGGTGTAGGCAGGACAGGAAAGCTTACAGATGGTGGGAGGCACAGAACCTTCATAGGGGCTGAGGCAAGAATATCCAGATGACAGCAGACGGGAGAGAGAATAAAAGATGCCAGCCTTCTCATTGTGAGTTTACAGTGGCTCCCTTAGTCGGGGGCTTTTGGCATGGTTCTCATGAATTACACAATCTAATCTACTTCTGTACAGAAGATTTTGGAGGCACAGTTGAGTGTGCTAAAATGGCATTACTACCTACTCAGAACATGATGCTTCTGTGTGCCCATATGCCCAACTTATTTTCAAATGTATTTGAGAAAAATAGAAAATAGGCATTCTTAGTACTAGAGACATACAATAAAAATGCGCATGACTCTATCCATTTGTAGGTTTCTTGGGAGTTTTGTCAGGCTCCAGGGGACCCATTTTTGTACTACATGAGTTCTCTGGTCATAGATCGTTGATGTCATTGGCACATGGTGCCTAGCTCATGAGCCAGTAAGATTTGTTTCCTCCTAGGAATTTAGAACTGGAGTCCAGAGGGTGGGGCTGGGCATTTGAACTAGGAAGTAAGGAAAGCCACACTGGGAAAGCCTTTGATGGCCTCTGTGTACAACTCAGCAGAAATGCTAATCTGCAGAGAAATGTCAAAGAATAAAGTCGATTATTAGAGAAGTAGTGATGGCTCACTTAGTTCCTGAGAGCTTTCCTACTCATGAGGAGATCCAATTGCATTTTCTACCATTGGCATTGAGATCCCTGCCTCCACCCCAACATTACACTAAATTTTCCTTTAAGTTAGTATCAGTGGTTTTCCGGTTTTCTATTACAACCAGAAGGTTCCTGAAAAAGACAAAATTATCCTGTTAGAACATGTTCTCTTATATCTCTGTTAAGAATACATTGGAAATGAACAGCATTCTATTGTCAGTTTGTCAGCATTAATTATAAATTATGGCCCAATAATTTTACAGATCCTAATTGCATATAGCTGATGACAGTGACTTCTGGAGCTGCTTTATGATAGTGTTAGAGGGTCCTGCCAGATTCCCTGGAGGAGATAGTTTGTCCTTTCTGTGATGATGGAAATAATGTCTCTCATGCAGGTTTAATAACAAGATGCAGTGCAAAAGCTCCAGGCACTAGCCAGGTCATGTGACATGAGGCCTGGGATCAGCTTATCTCACAGACCCAGACATAGAACCCCGTGCCAGTCCCACAACAAGTGGACAATCTAGGAGGATTTGAGTATTTCCTGCAGCTATTCAACAAATACAGAAAGAGGTGGTTTGCTTCAACTTAACTGTTTATTGTTGTTCTTACGCAGCAACAGTTCTCCAGTTGTCATCTGGAGAAACGGAAAAGTAATATGAAATCATCTAGTTCCTCCTTAAGATAGTACTTGGGATCCTGTGAATGCAGGGATTTCCTTATTGTCCTACCTGCAGGGAGGGGCATTCAGGGCTTCTGGATCATAACCTCGGTCACATTTTAAAACTTGACGTAATGTCTAAAATAGCTGTATTTATATTTTAAACTAACTTGAAAATGAAACTACTAGACCATATAATTTACCTACTAAATTTGGACATTTTTGAGAATAAAAAGGGATACTATTAATAGTAAAATGAAAACAGCCCTTATAAAACCATCAGGTCTCATGAGACTTATTCACTACCACAAGAACAGTATGGAGAAATCACCCCCATGATTCAATTATCTCCCGCTGGGTCCCTCCCACAACATGAGGGAATTATGGGAACTGTAATTCGAGATGAGATTTGGGTGGGGACACAGCCAAATCATATCACAATGTTAAGTTGCTCTTAATCATTTTATTGATGAAGTACAACAGGTTGATTAGTAATACAGGAGTTTTACCTGATCCTTACCTGTTTTGTAAATGTTATTTTGGAGAAAACCACTCCTATGATTTGTTTATAAGAAGTCTAGCATGGAGTGTCGGTGATCACATTTAGAGAATTGTAACTGTGATATTAATGAGGACTGACAATGTGGATGATGATGATCCAATTCATGTGCATCAGAAAAAAAATCACAACTTGATTTTTTACCTGCTTTGTTTCAATTAATCCTAATTTTTAGAAAACAGATAAACGCATGACCCAGACAAGGGTCTTTGCTTAGTAAAGATTTGGAATTTTCTCATGCCAAGAGATCCTTTCCTGAGGCCTTTTCCAATTGAATCCAAAGTTTGCCATCCAGTTCTTCCAGAGGAGAAGAATCTAGATTTAGTAGATTATTGTTATTATTATTATTATTTTGCCAACTTCTAGTCTCTCCTTCATGTATTTGACAGCTCCTTAAAGTTTCTGGCTATAGCCCAGCCCTCCAGCTCCCTGACTGAGATGGGACCTATCAGAAGCATGTGGGTGTTAAAATCCCAACTTGCCTCCATTCCTCAAGCCCTGGACTTAAATTGGGGTCCTCTGGCCCTGTGGATAACCTTAACCTCATTACCTCATTTCCACTCCAGGTTTGAATTTCTTCTCTCTTTCTGTATCTAGTGATTTCCCATTCTATCTTCTAATCCTGACTTTAATGTAATTATATTTGCTGTATTTTGTTCAATAATTACAAGTTATTGGAATGGGGCCAAGAGCCCTTTCTCAGCAGTTTAGTCTCCAGATGTTGGTATAAATGAAGATTAGACTTCTCCTGATCTTCAGATCTTTCAGAATGCCATGTCTAATTTTTTTCATGAACAGAATTAACAGAGGAAACCAGAGCCAGTATCTAAAATCTCAGAGTCCATCACAATGTTTTGAGTTCATCATATATTGTGACATAGTCCATCACAATGTTTTGGGAAAACAAAATAAAACAGTCTCCTACCCTAAAATACTTAGTATCTTTAATTAAAACCACCAACGTCAAACCCTGATGGCAGTGAAACCACCAATTTTAAACTTTGCGAAGGAGCTGGGGTTGTTTTACTAGGAATAATCACAACAGGTCAGGTAGTATTTGTGGAGGGTTCACTTTTGAGTAGGAATATGGGGGTCACCACAAGAAGTTCTGTCCACATCAACTCAACCCTTGAGGAACATGGAGCACACATCAGAATGCAGATGTACACTTGCCTTTACAGTGTCCAAGTTCCTATCAGTGAGCCACACTGTTCTCAGATCCTCAGGGTCCATAGTCTTTTCACATGTTTTTTATTTGGTACCCTGAACTATAGGACTGGGTACACTGTAGCTTCAGTTAAGATGTGATTGGTGTAGACGCATTCACTGACGTTTGTAGGGTTTTCCTGGATTTGTTTTCCCTTGCAGTTTTGGATGGCTGGTTCTCTGGGGGCTCAGGACGACACCAGGCAGTCGGAGTAAGGCTGTGCTCTGGCAGGGACTGATGAGGCCTGGAGGAGCGGGGATGTGCACAGACTCACAATATCTTTTTTTTTTTTTTTTCTTTTTGGCATTTAAAAAGCATCAGATTACATTGTGAATAAATCCATATTGGAAGGTTATTTAAGTCAGTAAGCACCAGTCTGCCAACCACATAAGCTGTACAATAGCCTCTATCAGGCTGCTTAAAGGAAAGCAGGCTGAAGATTGATCCAGAATGCCAGGAGTTGCATCCTAAAAGTCAGGCTCTTTCTCTTCTGCCTTTACTACTGAGGGAAAGGAGTAGGGGAAACCAAGGTAAAGAGTTTCACGAACCTCCACTCTCCCCCTCACGTCAGCTCTCAGCACTAAAGAGGCAAGTTAGGAAGCACAAGTGTCCATCAACAGACTAAATGGATGAACAGAATGTTCTATATCCACACAGCCGAGTATCAGCCCTAGATAGGAAGGCAATTCTGACACATGCTACAACATGGATGAACCTTGAGGACATTATGCTATGGTGAAATAAACTCATCACAAACAAATACTGTATGATTCCACTTATATAAAATATCTAGAACAGGCAAATTCATAAATATAGAAAGTAGAAGTCACCAGGCACTAGGGGGAGAGGGGAATGGGGAATTGTTGAATGAGTATAAGAATTCTGCTTGAGTTGATGAAAAAGATCAGGAGAGGGATGATGGTGATGGTTGTACAGCATTGTGAATGTACTTAATGCTGCTGAACTTAAAGCCACTTAAAGTGGCCTCTGTGTATAAAACCACAGTTCTTAAAAAGGCAAGTTGAGGGGATTACCACTTCTGGAAAGATGGAGTGGATTCACTTTTCCCTATTTCTCACTGAGCACAACTAAAACCCCTGGACATACATGATATGTAGAACAAACAGAAGAGTCTAAAAGGTGGAGAGAAGAAAGCAAAGCCTCCAGGGACCTTGAGACCCAATAAATGACACAGATGTGAGTTTCCTCGGTTTTCTTTTTGCTTCATATAACCTAGACTAAGTGCTGCAGAAGTCGCCTGCTTGGAAACACACCAATAAATGCAGGCCAAAAAAAAAAAGCCCTGAGTAAAGGGCTTGACATTGAAGGTGCTGGTTTCATATTTGATGGGAGAGGGAAGCAGGTGGAGCTGCAATAGGTGACTCGATGTCTAGGCCTAGAGAGTAGCCCCCAGATCGCTGTGGATGCAAACTTGCTGGAAGGATCTCAAAGACACCCATTGAGTCCCCTAAATTTTTCCTTTATTCAGATTATATAAAACTTTTGTTTTACTCTATTTAGGTTAAATAGTACACAAAACGTTGCCTCATTTCCAATCTTCACAAAAATTTCAAAGACTGGTTTGATACAGTATGTAGTATGGGACTCCTTAGTTATTGTAGCTCAATATAGTGTCTGCAGAAACTGAGCCAGCTCAGGTGATTCTACCCCAAGTAAGTATGGTTACTCAGGAGAAATTATACCCAGAACTGACATTATTCCAGCACTTTTAAACAAATACTGAGAATTTCTAAAATTCAAACATGGTAAAGATTAGCTAACCTTTAATCCTATGAGAAGAACAACATTTAACCCCAAAGAAATCCTCAGTTGCAAGTCTCTTTACAGCTCTGTAAACAGCAGGGTGGAGAATGAGGTGAAGGCTGCACCTGACAAATCACCAAACCCTTGTTTCTGTTCCTTTGTTTTCTCATCTGTAAAATGGGGATAACAATAAAAATTCTTCTAAAGATGAAAAAACATCATGTTAGCTACTCACAGTTCTCATCACAAACTGTAAATCTTGGAAAGCAGGGACTCTCTTTGCCTTTCGAACATTCCAGAAAAACCTAGTCTGCTGTCTTGTAGACATTCAGGGAGGACTTAACTAACCACAGCATCGTGTCCACTGCTGAGCACTTAGTACCAGTACTCTGAGCTATGGAAGACCTGGAAGGTCTCTTTGTATCCCTGGGGCCAGAAATCTACACCACCTGGTCAAAGGTCCTGTTCTTGATGGCTTAGAAATCTGACCACTCTTTGATCCCAGGCGGGAATATCCCAGTGGCAGAGGAGACGGGCACAGTTCTTCATTAAAACAACCATATCATTTCTTATACATCCTCCTTGGAGGATCTCAGGATTATCGTGGCTTCTTCAAATCTAATTAAACCATGAAGCCACCCTATGAATGAGTGGACTTTTTAATCCCTGTCTTGCAAGTTGAAAAACTTGTTTGGTTAAATTATAATGTCAGGCATACTAATTTAGGCATATAAGAAGTGTAAGCAACATTCAACACTTACTCCATATTTTATCCACTGGATTCTACTTGGCAGGTACCAAAGAAGAAAAATTAATACCTTATCATTTATGCCTGCTGTTTTTTGTTTTTGTTTTTTAACCTCCCCTAGTTATCTAAGGGACTTTAATTCTCTAAATCTCAAGGTGGTAGGCTGACTTTAGTGTAAGTAAGATGTAAATGTAGTGATAATTTTTTGAGGGATCTAGATATTTAATTTAAAATGTCTCTAGTTAAGGACAAATAACAGAATTTCTTTAATTTATACAGCAGTCTCAATTAGGCAGTGGTTAGTAAAAATGTATTTAAAAGGCCTAAATCAAAATTTAATGAAATTGGTTGTTTATTTCACCTGCTGTTAACGGATAACCACAAACTTCATTCTTGGGTGTCCTCACTTTCTTATTTACATGAATTATTTATCTTATGTCTCAAAATTTAATACATGTCATAGAGCTGCAAATTACACAATTCATCTTGGGTTTTGTAGTTTGCTGTCTACATGGGTAATCAATCTCAGCTATTAGTTTTATTTATTAAACCCAGCTCAAGAAGTAAAGGTTTGACCCTATCTTATATTATGCTAAAAAAAAAAAAAGATATGGTTAGTCCAAGATATTGAATGCAGTGCAGCTAAAAAGAAAACCAATTTAAGTGAAAGGTGAATTAATAAATGCTGTGCCAATCCTGCATGTCAGGATTATGGGAGGAGATTAATGTTTTGTTCCTGCCAAGGCAGAAATCAGAACATGCTGGACAGCAGGTAAAAAAAAATTAAATAATGGTTTCAAAAGTCATTCTGAATCAGTGAAACAAACTTTGAAAATGTTAAGAAAGGAACTGTCAGGTATAAAAACCCACCAGCCTCTGCTTAGCTGAATTTTTTTTTTTTTTTTTTTTGAGACAGAGTTTTGCTCTTCTTGCCCAGGCTGGAGTGCAGTGGCACAATCTTGGCTCACTGCAACCTCCACCTCTCAAGTCCAAGTGATTCTCCTGCCTCAGCCTCCCGAGTAGCTGAGATTACAGGCATGTGCCACCACACTCAGCTAATTTTTTGTATTTTTAGTAGAGATGAGGTTTTACCATGTTAACAAGGCTGGCCTCGAACTCCTGACCTCAAGTGATCCACCTGCCTCAGCCTCCCAAAGTGCTTGGATTACAGATGTAAGCCACCACGCCTGGCCTTAGCTGATCATTTAAAAAAATAATACTGGTTTCTATCCTAAGATCCTCAAGCAAAATGTTCAATAAGCTTAGTCAGTAAGTCCAGTGACAAAATGCTCAGAAAACTGCTAATGAAATCCTTTTTGAGTGGTGTTTTGTGTGCTGCCTTCAGTTGAAAGTTCATAGTAGAGGAAGATTTAGGTCCTGTGACTATGCATCTGGACTTGGGGAGGACAGAGGAGGAAGAAAGATGGGTTACAAATTAAGAACCTGAGCTCAAAAATTTCAGGCCGTGCTCAGCTATTCACATCATTTTTTTGCCTTGCCTCATATTAAGACTTATGTTTGTCACCCAATTTCATAAAACTGTCTTCATTTTTAAGCTTTCCAAACAGCTAACTAATGAACTTTTATTAAGTAGAATACTATTGTAGAATCCTAGGAACTTGGCCACTAAATAGCATTGCAGATAGAGAGCTCAGTATGCTGAAATCATCATGATTGGTTTTTCCTCAGTGTTCGTAAACATCTTTTCTCAGGCAGCAAAGTCTTTATATTTGCTGTTTTCCTCCTGCCTGTAACATTCTCTTTCCTCATTCCCTATTTAACTCATACTCAACCTTCAAATCTCAGTGTACAAGATTTTCTAGGGAAGCCTTCTAACATTCCGGATGAACAAAGATCCCTTTGTTATAGATTCTCATTTCCTTTCCACAAAACTTCTTTTGATTTCCATAAAATTTTCACTTATCCATAGAATTATTTTATTGGTGTCTGTCTCTCCCAAGGGAAAGTAAGTTCCATGAAGTCAGGTGTCTCATCATTTTACCTCTAGTTCTTGCACCGTGATTGCAGAAGAGCAAGAACTCCCATTACCATTTGTTGAATCAGTGGCTGAAAAGCAAGAGCAATTATGCTTTTGAATTTGGCAGAAAAAGGCATGCAAAACACAACTTCTGTGCCTTTTATAACCATTATGGAATCAGTATCCTTGAGGTCAATAAGAAGGGACAAGTTTTCCTTAGTATTTTAAGCACAGGGATGACTATACAAATGAACAGCAACCTTCACATAGAGCGTCAGCTCATTAGGAAATAACTATGAAAGATGTTTGAATGGATGATTCGCTATTGTGCTGCAAATACATAAGTGGCTTTGGAATTGACATCAATTTTCTATCATTTGGTTGGAAGAATGAAAGAGGAGAAAATTGAGATGGCCCCACTGAGTGCCTTGATCATTGATAATTATATCCTGCTTTTCCCACTGCTGTAACATCTGCTGACCTTCCAGGACATGTTTTATTGCTCTATTGCAGCAGGAGAGATCAGCAACGAGACCATCTTGTAGAGATTAGAAAATGGGATTTCCTTTTGTTCTATGACCTCAACACCCCCTCTTCCCTACCCCTTGTGGCCTTTAGTTCCTCTTTTTTTTATCAGGGAAGGTGTCACCTATGGATTTCCTCTTCAAAATTGCAAAGGAAATTCAAGGTTTCATTCCTTTTCAGCCTGTTGCTTGGCCTAGTGACAAAACCCAGTGATTGTTTTAAATATAAATATAAATGAAATAGTAAAAATTGGACCTGAGCAAGAAATTTTCTGTAGTTCATTTTCATCTCATCTCCAGTTGATGCAACACATGTCCATTGCATATCTTTGATACAGAAGGCACTATGGTATGTGTTAGCTAATAAAATGAAAACATTCACAGTCTAGTAGGAGGAGCAAAGTTGCAGTTATCAATCTAAGACAGACAGTGATAAATATTAAAATGGAAGCACAAAGAAAATGTTATAGAAGCACAGGGGAAGGGGAGACTAATTCCAATTTAGGGGTTTTGGAAGATTTGAGGAAGGATTTGGACCTTGAAATGTGGATCTTTAATAATGGAGAAGCTGCACTTTGGGAGGCTGTGGACAGATCACCTGAGGTCAGGAGTTCAAGACCAGCCTGGCCAACATGGTGAAACCCTGTATCTACTAAAAATACAAAAATTAGCTGGGTGTTGTGTCATGCACCTGTAATCCCAGCTACTCAGGAGGTTGAAGCAAGAGAATTACTTGAACCCCAGAGGCAGAGGTTACAGTGATCTGAGATCACTCCACTGTACTTCAGCCTAGGCAACAGAGCAAGACTGCATCTCAAATAATAATAATAATAATAATAATAATAATAAAAGATTTCAGGGAGCTTAAAGAGGAAGAAGAGGGTCTTCTAGGCAGAAGGAACAAGGGAAACCTAGACAAGAAGGTAGGGAAGCTTGAAGGATGCTTTAAAATCATTGAATAATACTGTGTGGCTGGAGTTTGCAATGTTTGGAGATAATGAGAAGTAGATGATAAAGGTAGATGGAGCCTATGTATAGAGTAAGCCTCGAATGCTATATAAGGCAATTTGGGCTTTATTCTGTAATAGGATATATTAGGGAAGGTTGCCTTGATCTAAGTTTTAGTAAGTTTTTGTTTGGTGTGGTTTAGTAAGACAGCTGGAATTCTACTCTGATGAGGTGGTGAGAGATTAACAGGGAGGCCAGCTCAGTTCTTAGCGTTCTTCCTACGTCTGGTCCTCTTATTCTCTAGAGGTTTTTGGCTTGGATCTACCTGAGGTGAGGACAAGGGTTTTGTTGACTGGAAGTGGGGCAAATCCTGCTCAGGTTTTGAGTTCTACTATCTGCAGAAGAGGCTGGTTACATGGTGGCCTGGTTCATAATGTCGCTGGGCCCTTGAGCCCCAAGGAAGGTGATGGAGGACAAACAATGTTTTTCTCTGCTACCTTGGAGGCCTGCATGTGCTCTTCTTCAAGACTCAAAGTGTGACTCAGTGTCATCATGGATTTTGATGTTCATTTCGGCTTTGTAAATTTCGTTAGTGAAATTTCCTCCCATAGCCTGGCAGTAGTAGAATGCCTGACAGTTCTGACAGTTTTTGTTTTCATTCTTTTTTTTTTTGTCATTTCATTCTTTTGTGTGTGTGTGTCATGTATGTTTCAGTGTAAAGTTGAGAAAGGCTGAATCTTGAACTGTTATCCAGATGTCATCTTGGACCACAAATAAGCACATGATATTTTGACGTTCCTTTTGGTGATTTCCTGTTACAATGAAAATAAGGAATCTCATGATATATTTCTTGCCTGTGATTATTTACAGAAGTCAGATGAGACTGAAGGGAAGTTGGAAGATTATGTGGGGCACTGTAACAGCAGCCCAAGAGAGTGGGACTCAGGACCAGGACTCAGGCCATCACAGTGGAAATGGAGAAGAGAGGATAGACATGAGAGTTGCCAAATGGGTGGATTACATAGGGGTTTATTGTCGACTAGATATAGCTACTGAGAGGAAGGGTACATTTGCTGTATTACCCAGGTTTCTGACTTTGGTGACTGAGCAGATAGATGAAAATGTCACTCAAAAGGAAGGAAAATGTAAGAGTAAATATAAAGATTTTCACAAGGCTAATCATGGCTTTGTTTTGGGTATGTTGAGATGGGCGTGCCTGGGAGGTTTGTAGGTGCCTATATATGCAGTAAGAAGTAAATGCATGGCACTAGAGCTCAGTGGGTCTGTCTGGCTTGGATTTGTCATTAGGATGTTACTCTGCCAAAGAATTGAATGAATTTATGCCAAGGAACTGAACAAATTTCTCAAGAGTGTACCAGTAGAAAATGAAGATAAGAGGGCCAAGGTAAGAAGCTTAGAGACCATGTGTTGTGTTGTGAACAGAGAAAGAAGATAGCACCAAAAAATGAGAAGGAAAGGCCATGAGAATGAAACGGAGATAGAAGATGGTGACTGGTGACTGGTGAAGGGAGGAAGGGAGAGACGGAGGAAGTGGCAGGAAAGAAGGAAGGAAGAAGGGAGAGTTCCTATTTAGGAATGGTTGAATGAGCTGGATTGACAAATGTTCACTCTCCATGTAGAAATATGGAAATAGTGGCTAAACTACAAATTTTACCAAATGCTTAGCAGAATTCTGAGGTATTCTCTCTGGTTTCCAGAATTGAGGAAGGAATTCAGCTAAAGTAGGGAACAGAAGTTGACACAGTTGCATATTACTATTTATCCCAAATAAGTGAATGGATTTCGCAAGGGTGAGCATATCAGATGTGAATATAAGGGAGTCAAGGATGTATATACTCAACTTCCAGGACAGGAAACATATCTTAGTAAGTGGGATTATGAAGCCCACTTAGGGACAGAGTCAAGTCTATAATTTCCCTGTTTAGTGGGGAGCCAGGACCAACAAATGGGCTATCTAGTCCGTGGCCCAGAAAAACTTCACTGACTGGCCTGGAAAAGAAGCTAGATTTGCTCCATTTGCCCTGGACACTGGGCAGGAATCGAATCTCCTGAATGCAGAACCCAGAGATGCCATAGTAGACAGTGGTGCTGAGACAAGCTCAGAGGAAAAAATTCAAAGGACTGAGGAGACTTACCTGTATGGGAAAGACACTTTAAAACAGAATAGTGCAGTATCTCAGAGACTTTAAAATAAACATTTAAATTGTTCAAAGGGAGAAAATAAGGAGTACGATTTCTAATTTAATAGTGGGACTTATTTTTGGGGAAAAGGAGCACACAGATTTATAAAAAGCATACAGACATTTTAAACAATGAAAGACATAGTAATTAAAATAAAGATCAAGATAGATTAAACAAGAGTGGATGCAGATGAAGAGAAAATTAGTGAAATGTAAAGTATATCGATGAAACTATACAGAATGCATCACAGAGAGACAAAGAGAGGGAAAATATGAAAAGCAGAAAGAAGAGACCTGGGAACTACATGAGAAGAGTCAATATACAGCTAATAGAACGTCTGGAAGGAGAAAATAAAGAGCCTGGTGGGAAACAATAATAAAAAGAATGATTACAACGTTTTAAGAGTTAAACAAAAAAGAATCCTAAGTTGGAAAAGTCATGCAGAGCCCCACCCAAGAGAAATTAAAAAAAAAAAAACTGCATCTAGAAACCTTATATTAAAATTGCATAACATCTAAGATAAAGAGGAAAAAGCACAAAGCTAGAGGAGGCAAGAGAGATCATGTATAAAGGAACAAGCCAAATCAAGGGTTGTCTTCTCATGCACCATCTCTGTGCTCATAGATATCAGAAGACAATGCAATATCTTCAAAATGCTGGGGGAAACTAGATTGTATATCCACTTAAATGTCATTTAAGAAAAGGCAAACATTTTCATACATTTCTAAGAAAGATTACTACCCACTGACCCTTCTAGCAGCAACTGCTAAGGGATTCACTTCAATTAAAAAATGAGAAATTTCCTTCCAGAAGGAAGGAGTAGGAAGCCCACACATATATAGAAAATTGATTTATGTCTGAAAGAGTATTGCAGACCAGTGGACAAAAGAAACGCTATTCAATAAATGGTGCTAGGGCATTTCACTGTCCTCCAGGGAAAAGCAAAATGATATTGGATCCCTGCTGCACTTTATATACAAAAATCAATCCTTAGTGGAATAATTTGAAAGGCAAAATTGCTACAGAAGAAAAATATAAGAAGATATCTTTATGACCTTAGGGTAAAGAAGAATTTATTAAACCATAAATAAAAGGCTTGATAAATTTGACAATGTTACAAGTAACAAAACAAATAGAACAAAAAACCTCTCCCCCAAAAAGACTGACATGTAGAATAATTTTCAGAAGAGAAAACTTAAATAACTAAAAACTTATTACAGAAACAGAGGCTTAACTATACCAGTAATCAGAGATATGTAAATTAAATGACCTGGCAAAAAGGTAAGTAGACTATATCAAACACTGGAGAGAATGTGGCATAAAAATCTGGATATAGTATCTGGAGATAGTATCTAGAGATAACTAATGTCCATTCACAGAAGTGAGTTAATATTTAAAGTAGTCACTAATCTAGACCATGTTAGGGCATCTTCATGCAGTGGAATGCTATACAGCAGTAAAAATGAATGAACATTAACTCTCGGGATGTGCCTGGATGATTCTCACACTCATAATGCTGAGTGAGTCAAGCAAGTTGCACAAGAATACATAATCTAAGATATCATTCACATCAAATTTAAAATTCAAGCAATATTTCATGTAGTTTAAGGATACAGAAGTAATAAGATTATGAGGAGAGGCTTGGGAATGGTATTGACCAGATTCAAGAGGGAGAGTTATCTGATCTGGAAGCATTCACAGGAAGTTTCAACTGTGTTGTGAATAGGTTGCTTATTAAGCTTAGGGGTAGGTAGATGGACGTTTGTTGCTATATTCTCTATATCTTTTTACTTTATTTTATTTTTTTTGAGATGGAGTCTCGTTCTGTCACCCAGGTTGCAGTGGCGTGCAACCTCTACCTCCTGGGTTCAAGTGATTATCCTGCCTCAGCCTCCCAAGTTGCTGGGATTACAGATACCGCCACCAGTCCTGGCTAATTTTTGAATTTTTAGTAGAGACAGGGTTTCACTATTTTGGTCTCGAACTCCTGACCTCAAGTGATCCACCTGCCTCAGCCTCCCAAACTGCTGGGATTACAGGCGTGAGCTACTGCGCCTGGCCTCTATACCTTTTTAGATCTTAAACATTGCATAACACTTTTCCAAAATGAAAAGAGTAAACCAGAGATGAGGAAATGGAGAGGACTATTCTTTCCACCTTTTTTCAGTGGAAGGGAAGAAAAGAAGAGAATGATTTTTAAAATATTTCTTGACGCCAAATTATTTGGAAGAATTTAACAGTTTGTACAACTTTGTAGGGAAACCAACATTTGAAGCTGTAGAATTATGTGCTTAAACTCAATATATTCAACTTAGTGAAATAATGTTTATTCTTTGGTCTGTAGAAGCTGGAGATGATTTTTTTCTGCATATTCCTTATTATTCTCTAACTAATCTAGCTTTTTGAGAAGAATCAATAGTATACATATAGAAAAAGTATCAATGGGAAAAATATTGAGTCATCGAATCTATTTATAAGGAGTATTTTTCCAAAGAAGCTGAAATTTGATGATATGAAGCTCTCCCACAATTTGTAGTCCAAAAGTAGATTGTTTGGAAAATGATAAAGAAGTCAAATACTTCTTTATTATTTTCAATTTCAGACACTAAACTGGATATCTTTAGATATTTTATTTCATGTCTTCACCATAAAACTTACAAAAACAAAAGAGCTCACCAACATCTATGTCTCTTTGGTGATGTTGCACATATATTTTTAAATGTGTGTTAACAGTTATATGCTTTCATTGTCTCCCCTTTAAAATTAAATCAATCTTTTTCTGACTAGGGAACAGTGTGTTCTGTACTAAAGGAAAACCCCTGCTTGGAACAAAGGTGTTGCTGAGTAGTTCTGCCAGAGACTTTCATTTCAAAGGCAGAATTTTATTTCACAGGAAATGTGAATCTGAAAGTATTTTACTAGTAATTAGCTTTTAAAATAGCAAGTGACTTCATGTTCTTCATTTATGCTTGGAAGCTGGATGTGGAATTTGTGGGGTTTTTTTCTGACTTGTGTGAAATTGTTAGGGACACGCCATATTCTAGCTAAGAAATAAAGATGTAGCAAACTTGGCTTTCACCTGAGACATCACCCACTGCCTACAGAATAGTCCCGAGGAGATGATAAGCCCAGATATTAAGGGATATCAACTAAGTGTCCCGAGTTGGTGATGTTCCAAGCGGGGACCCCAGCTCCTTATACTTTCATCCTCATCTCCAGTGAAATTTTCACAGGATTCATCACCGTGATAGCACTCGCTAAGTGTTCTATCTTATTGTCTTCATTTATAGATGGTAAAACTGAGACACAGAGAGATTTTTTTGTATTAGTTTTGATTTTTAAAAATATTACATTAAAATATTCTTTTTCTCAAGTTCTGGGTTTGTTGGTGCTCCCTTAATTACTATACCTGAGACAGGTGACTAAGAGAGTTTAAGGGTCTGGCCAAAGGCTCACAGTTAGTAAGCAGTGGGAGACAAGATTGGTGCCTAGGAAATCTGACCTCAAAGCCACTTCCCTTCCCATATTTGAAGACATTAAACTGGGACATTGCCATGAGTGACTGATATAGACAGATTCTGGCACAGCCCTGGCTGCTGTTATCGCTGATAAGTTGGGGCTTAGATCTCTACCTCAGCCTTTCACCGATGCACATACTCAGTTTTACTAGGTAACACATAATAGTTTTCTAAAGTGATGATACCAATTTAAACTCCAAACACTGCATGAGAGAACCTTTTGTTCAATGGTTAAATTTTTTGCTGACCTGATATGTGTGAAATGGTACCTTGTTGTGGTTTGAAATTGCATTTCCCTGATTACTAATGGATAATTTTTCATGTTTTGGGGCCATTTATGTTTCCTCTTCTATGAAATGCCTGTTCATGTCTTTTGCTCATTTTTATATTGGGTTGTTTGTCCCTTTTAAAATTGTTTCGTAGCAGTCTTTAACATATTCAAATACCAATTTTTATCTCCTGTATGTGTATCAAGTATCCTGTCTTAGTTCATTTTCTCATCCTCCTGTAGAACCCTTAGACAAGTAGAATTTCTTAATTTCAAAGGAGTTGAATTTATTAATTTTTCCCTAAGATTCTAAACTTTATAAAAACATTTCATGTATCTTCCCCTCCTCCCAAGGTGGGAAATATAGTCTTATGCACTGTCTTCTCAAAAATGTATCATTTTGCCCTTCACAATGAAACCTTCTATCTAATTTGAATAGATGATTTTTATGAATGGTGGGAGGTAAGGGTCAACTTAAATTTTTTTAATCCATTACATAACCAAATTCCCCGCTGGCATTTATTGCATAATTCCCCTGTCCCTACTGATCTTCAATGCCTGTCACTCTGTCATGAGCCAAGTATTTTTTCTGTTTGTTTGTTTGTTTGTTCTAAGCGTGGACTGTTTCTGGCCTTTCTGTTTTGTTCCATTGGTCTGCCTTGTCTAACACTATATCAGTTCCACACTGCCTTAGTTATTACAGTTTTAGAATTAGCTCTGGTAGGGGTTGGGAGAGCTCTTTACCTTATTCTCCTTCAAGAGTGTTTTGGCTGTTCCTAGTTCTTTGCTTTTCTGTATACATTTTAGAATCAGTTTTCCAGGTACCATAAACAATGTTGTTACTATTTTGATTCAATTGCATTAAAGCTATAGATTAATATGGGAAGATGTGACATCTTAATGATATTGTTTTTTTCCCATTTATGCACATGGAATATCTCTCTGCTTATTAAGATCTTACAAAAAAGCTGAAAATTTTCTCGAAAAGCACTTAAACATATTTTGTCATATTAATTCCTATGTATGTTATCTGACTCATAAAAACCTCATTTACAGCTTCCCAGTCCCTCTTTCCCTGTATGTTGTTGGATGCTCACAACAATTTTGGAAGTCACAAGTTGAATAGGATGGCATCTCCATCAGTGGGCCCACAAGTGACTTGGTGGAGTAGAGCCCCATCTCTCACCTATTTCCTATTAAATTAGCTTTACCTGCTAAGAAACAAATTCTTGTTTTGTTAAGCCACTGAGATGTATCTGTTACAACAAATAAGATTATCTTAATTAATGCATTTTGATTTTAATCTTAGAAATCTGATAAACACAGTTATTAATCTTAATATTTACCTGTTGATTTTTTGATTATTTTCTGCATACAAATTATATTATCTGGTAATAATGAGCTTTGCTTATTTTCTTTTCTATATTTTACACATTTTATTTCTTTTTCTTGTACTACAGTACTAGCTGATGTCTCCTGTACAATGTTGAGTAAAACCAACTATGGTGTACCATTTGCCTTGGCCTTGACATTGAAGGGAGTTCTTTAACATTTTACCATTAGCTGCTGTTCTTGATGTAGGTATTTTGTATATAATCTTTATAATAATATGAAAGTTTCCTTATTACTAGTTTGTAAGGAGATTTTATCATAAACGGATGTTATCTTACTTAATGATGTGTTTGCATCTTTGGAAAGATGTTTTTTCTCCATGAAGTTGATAATGTGTTGATATATCTGTTTCACGAATTACATTGACTCATAACTTTACTGTCCTTGACTGGGTTGCAAATCAAATAAACAGCAACAGTTTATCTTTGTTTACAGTTTTGCTATTTTGTTCATCACGGAATTTTTTTGCATTAGTTTTGATTTTTAAAAATATTACATTTTTTAAATCTCAAGTTCTGGGTTTGTTGGTGCTCCCTTAATTACTGTACCTGAGACAGGTGGCTACATGCTGATCCAGCCCTGGAGACAGCTTGGTCCAGGCCGAGTCTTTCTCTTGGTCTCCTGTGCCTGTGGAGGCTCCGATGTACTGGAGCTGGGCAGATGCCACCAGGCAGAGGATAGCTTTTGTCCTAGCTCTTGTTAAAGTGTTCTCGTTTTTTATTAATCCTCTGAGCATTTCTTCCTTTCTTGATAGCTCCAAAGTGCCTTTAAAGAGACAGTTTTAATATTTTATCCAGCTGTCTTTGTTATTCTCCTCCAGAGCCTCATTCAATGTATTTATCCCATTGTGCCTCCAGAAATGATACTCTGGAATGTTTATTACTGTGAGATATAAAAACCTGAGTTGTCTGCTGAGCCAAGCCAGTGCCTGATGGCTGGCGCCTGGGTTACTTGATTCCACTGTGAGGCAACCAGACTGTCCCAGTTAACTTTACCAGGAGTAATGCTGAGAGGTCATCCTGCTTGGGAAATGGCACAAACACAGAAACTCATTCCAAATGGCCAACTTTTAAAAATTGGATTTGTTCTTCAAGGACAGCTAATGCCTTTATAATCCAGGCACAGTTCCAAGAGTTTTTATATGGTAACTCGCTAAATTCTCACAACCATCCTATGTGATAGATACCATTATTATCAGCTCCCTTTTTGCAGAGAAGGAAGACAGGACTGGAAGTTCGCTCACTTGCCTGTGGTCACATGGGCAGAAATTGGGCAGCCAGGATTTGAGCTAGTTTTGCTTCCAATTCTATGGTTGTAAACACTATAGCTATTGCCTTTTAGGGTTGCAGAATGAACTGTGGTTAGTGAGTGGTAGCACACACCAATGGTCAACAAAGAGTTGTTGTATTAACCCAGTTTCCTGTCTCCTGCAGTGGCTCCTGTGAGTAGAACATGTAAAAGTTATAGTCCGTGTGTCCACAGCTAGCTATCAGTTCATGCCCTAAATAGGTTAATTGCTCTCTGTAAGGATTTTTACCAGAGTAAAACCACCTCATATGTCGTTTGCATTCAAAACATATTGATGACTCTTGAAGGAGCTGGGATTATCTGAACATTGATTATGTGTATGTGTTTCTTTAATTACTCCTTGCTTTCTTAAGGGAGCCTTTTTATCAATAGTAGCCATCAACTGTATTAATTCCCAAGTGTGCCCCACTTAAGCTTGCAAACAATATGTAACAACATAGACAAATCACTTCAGTTAGCTTTGAAATGGCTTTGATGGGTTAAGCAGACCATATTCTAGAGTTTTATATCCCTTGTGTTCTACAATTGAATTTAGTTCCAGGATTGTATTGAACAAATACAAACTTTCATCTTATATAATGATACCTGGCTTACATAGAATTAATTTGGTTATTTTTTCTGGTTTCTTTTGAAAGAAGTATTGGCATAGGGCTCAGGAATGTAAAAGACTAAAAAGAATTGGACCAAAAGAAACATGAAAGTCATGACTTTCACTATTCCCTCCTCTTTTTTTTTGTTTTTTAAAAAAAGGCTATATTTCTCCTTAAAATATGTGAAAATTTGCTACTTTTTGAAATCATAATAAAAATATTTCAGCTTGGAATTCTTTCTTATCATTCTCCTTTTTCTTCTTTGTGATTAATTTAGTACTATCTTAGGCAAGATACATTTACAGAAAAATTTTTTCTTTGTCAAGAAAGAATCGAATTATGGATTTAAAATGTATTTCTTGCATCAGTTGAAAGAACATCAAGTGCTTCAATAACGGAATTGACAAATGATGGATCTACCTATTGATAGTAGTTTGGATTCCCTGGGAAGTAATCTCTAAGGTGGGGACCAGTGGGCATGAAGTTTTTAGGGAAGACCCCTGGGACCAACCCATGTGGAAGGGAGGGCAGGAAGCATAGTGAGGCAGAAGGAGAAGCTGGGCTCTGTTGCAGTCTCAAAAAGGCCTCAGCCGGCCCCATGGACACCCGAGGATGACTCTTCAGAGTTGCTCTGATTTGGGGCAAGGCTGTAGGCCTTCATCCTCTTCCTTCAACCAACTGGACAAGGGGCATGCGAGGAGAGGGAGTGAGGCTTTGGATCAGGCATTTCTCTTTAGTTAATGCAATTCCAGAAGAACCGACTGCTGCAGCACTCCTGGACCCTGCAGAGTAAGCACTTCATTCTGCAGGAGGATCTGACAGCACACTGCAGCTCCACTCTGCTATTCACTTTTTTAGTTCTGGCTGTCTTGCAAAAGCCAATGTTCCCCCTGTTTTTTGTGTGCCGCTCTCTCCTTTGAGCATAGAACCCCCATCCATTCTAATCACCCACCTGTGCATTTTTATTCCTGTTGCTTCTCAGGCTTCTCACTTTGCAAATTCTGTATTTACTACTCCTCCAGGTCCAGTTCAAGAGACTTCTCCAGGGAGACTTCCATCACGTCTCCAGCTGTCACCAATTGCCCATGACATTCACTATTTAATAATTTGGAACTCATCATGAGATATCTCAATATATATCGTGTATTTTGTTTCCATCTGTATGTTTTTTTCTTTCTCTAAATTATAGCAAGACTGTGATGGTTCCAGATTGTTTACAATCTAATAAGGAAATAAGCCCTTTGTTTTTCATGTTTTCTGGCATTTTGTAATATACGCATTAGAGGCTCAAAAATACTTGTTATTAAGTGGATCTCTACTTAGCTCCTTGGCCAAGAATGTAGAGTGTGTAGCAAATGTGTTGAATCACTGTTTTAATTTCATAGTTTTAGATTTTATTTATGCCTATCTCTTCTGACATCCCAGATTTACTAATCATTCACTCGACAAATATGAATTGAAGTCTGTTGTGTTCTGACACCGTTGTGAGCAAAGGGGATATGGTGGTGATGTAGCTTGACTCTGTCCCCACCCAAATCTCATCTTGAATTGTAGCGCTCATAATTCTCACGTGGTCTGGGAGGGACCCAGTGGGAGATAATTGAATCATGGAGGCAGTTTCCCCTGTACTGTTCTCATGATAGTGAATAAGTCTCACGAGATCTGACGATTTTATAACGAGTTTCCCCTTTTGCTTGGCTCTCATTCTCTCTTGCCTGCCACCATGTAAGATGTACCTTTCACCTTCCATCATGATTGTGAGGCCTCCCCAGCCAAGTGGAACTGTGAGTCCATTAAACCTCTTCTTCTTTATAAATTACTCAGTCTTGGGTACATCTTTATCAGCAGCATGAGAACCAACTAATAAAGGTGGTGAACAAGACAAGGGACCTGCCATCACAGAGATTAAATTCTGATGAGAGGCAGATAATGCAACTGAAACAGAGATGAGCAAGATGGTTACACAATGTGATAGCTGCTATGGCAGCAATAAACATAGTGCAGAGATGAAATATGCCACCTGAGGTCTGGGACGAGGTGATATCACCTTCAGAAGAAAATGATTTTGCTATGACCCAAGAAAGAAGACAAGCATTTCAGGCAGAAAGAAAGGAATTCAGGAGGCAGAAAGAATTCCATGTCCTTTGAGAAATGCAAGAGTTCAGAGGGGTTAGACGGTAGTTTGCTCAGGGGAACATGGTAATGGATGAGGTTGGAGAAGGTGTCAGTCAGGGCAAAAGGGTTGAATTTTATCCTAGGAGTAGTGGGAAGTCAGAGAAGAGTGAAAGTTTATTGTCATTGTTACTTGTTTGTTTAAAATAGAGGACAGAGGCAGATCTGCCATGAAACTAATGAAGCTTAAGCTTCAGGACCTACCACTTGTGTGAGTCCTTTTAAGAAAGTGGGAGGTGGCTCATGCCTATAATCCCAGCATGGGAGGCTGAGGTGGGCAGATCATGAGGTTAGGAGATTGAGACCAGCCTGACCAACATGGTAAAACCCCATCTCTACTACAAATACAAAAATTAGCCAGGTGTGGTGGTGCACTCCTGTAATCCCAGCTACTCATGAGGCTGAAGCAGGAGAATCGCTTGAACCCTGGAGGCACAGGTTGCAGTCAACTGAGATCATGCAACTGCACTCCAGCCTGGGCAACAGAGCAAGACCGTGTCTCAAAACAAACAAACAAAACAAACCTGGGAGGAACTGTGGCTTTCGTAGCTTTGTATGTGTTCAAGGTCATGGTTTTATAAAATTGGCAATTGTTTCGGATCACTCTCTTTTTCCATTCTGACATCCCTTCCATCACACTCCCTTTTGTGGAGTGACATTGGAGTGGCCATGGTTATTTTTCATATTTGGCTCCAAGGAAGTTGACTGGTATACATCTAGCTTGCGCATGGTGAAATACAGTTATATGGCTCATAGACATTTCTGTGTTTGGCTAATGTTGTTAGCCATCTTAGTATAGGTGCTGCTTACCCAGTATTATGACATGAAGGTGTATGACAATTGGTTTTCATTGCAATGTGAGTGTGTCTTACAGCACCCAGCCCTAGGAGTAAGCAGGTAGTGGAAAGGAAAAGGTTTAAGGTATATGTGGTGAATGCTAGTCCATGGAACATTCTAGTCATCAGATGCATACAATTCTAAGCAGAGGATTTATTCTCTTTTTATACTTACCTTTTAGGATAACAAAGCACAATTATAAATGCCAATTTTTTCCTTTTCAAATAAGAATTGTGTAAAATAGAACTTAGAATTCTTGTGTTTGCATGATAAGCAGTGAGGATATGTGTGTGTATGTGTATGTGTGAAGTTGCATGTTAAATTATCAATACAAAAAATCTATATTAAAAAGCAAATTTCATCCGACCACACTACAAGACTGAATTACCTTTCTGTTATCTGTGTAGGAAATGATATTACAAAAAAGTGTTATATGAGGATGTAATCAGAGGCGGTGCAGTGAGAAATTTAAATAAAACATGTCATAGTAGTGTGCCCAATGGATAATTTATAAAAATGGCATATTGCTTTTCTATATATTTACTTTTGTATTTAACTTTATATTTATTTTGGGGTTCTTTGTCTTTAAGAACTCCCTTCCCCAATTTTATAAGCTTCCAGCCTCACAAAGCCTGGATCCATCTCTGATGGAAATGATGCCGTGATCTGATTTCTATTTTATGAATGTGCTGGCTGCCATATAGAGAGCAGATCAAGAAAGAGCAAGAATAAAATCAGAGACATATGATGTCTTTGTATCCAATGACAATTCTTTTGAATTGTTACTAACAAGGAACACCAAAATGGTCCAGTGTTGTCACTGGTCTTCGTTCATTGCTTTGCAGAGTCAACAGAGTATCTGAAGGGAGATTAGTCCTGAGTACCACAGCACCACTTCTCAGATTTTAAGGTGCATGTGTGTCCCTTGGGAGTAGGTCTGGGGTGCAGCCTTGGATTCTGCATTTCTAGCAAGTCTTCAGGTAGTCCTGTGGCTGGCTCAAGGGCCACATTTGGAGTAATAAAGTAGCAAAACACTAGGGATCTAGAGGCAGACTGGCTGTGTTTGAATCTTCACTTCACTACAAACTTGTTGACTTGTTAAGTCATCTAAACTTTCAGTCCTCAGTTTTCTTATCTATAAATAGGGACGCTCATAATAGAATCAACCATTCAAATTATTGTAAAGATTAAATGAGACACTTCATGTTAAGAGGTTATCACAATATAAGGGTACAAAAAATGCTAGGTATATTTTTCCTTGCTACAGACAGCCCACTTGGCCTTTTGGGACAAGCTTGACTACAACGTCTTATGAAGGGTTTCTGAAGTTTCTAATGTCTGTTGAAAGAAAGAAAGGGCCTACCCCTGCAACACAGGCTAAGTAAAATTAGTCTGGTCAATGCAAACTTACAAACAATGAAATATATTTGCAAATCAAAATTACCAAGTACAATAGATGTTGAGTTCAGTCAGAAATGTGCTAGGTGTTCATAAATCACAGATTGTTGTATCCAGAATGGAAGTTAGAAGATCTTGCATTCCAAATGCTTTGTTCTGCAGACAAAACAGAAACAAGCAAACGAACACAAGGCTCTCCCTGAGGGATTATGGCTTTGGTCATGATATTCCCTGTGGGTCATGTCTCCTAACTAAAAAGCAACAGAAACCGTGATCAAAGTATTTTATTACTACTTTGCAATCTATAGAAAGCAATCTTTATTCAACCCCCCTTATTATTGCTATGGGTTAAATTGTGTCCTTCCAAAAACACACGTTTAAGTCCTAACCCCATACCTGGGAATGTGGCTTTTTTTGGAAATAGGGTCTTTGCAGATGTAATTGAGCTAAGATGAAGACATTAGGGTGGGCTCTAATCTAATATGACCAGTGTGTTCATAAGATGATGTGAAGGTAGAGACAGACAAGGGGAAGGCCATGTAATGACAGAGACAGAGTGGAGCCATGCAGCTGCAAACCGTAAAATGCCAAGGACTGACAGCCACCAGCAGAAACTAGAAGAGTCAAGAAAGGATTCTACTGGAATCTCAGGAGGAACATGGCCCTGCTGACACATTGATTTCCAACTTCCAGCCTCCAGAGTTGTAAGAGAATACATTTATATTGTTTTTGTTGTTGTTGTTGTTGTTGCTAGGCTGGAGTGCAGTGGCTCAGTCTCAGCTCACTGCAACCTCCACCTCCTGGGTTCAAGTGATTCTCCTTCCTCAGCCTCCAGAGTAGTTGGGATTACAGCTGCATACCACCATGCCCAGCTAATTTTTGTATTTTTAGTAGAGACAGGGTTTCACCAAGCTGGTCTCGAACTCCTGACCTCAGGTCATCCGCCCACCTTGGTCCCCCAAAAGGCTGGGATTACTGGTGTGAGCCACTGCACCCAGCCTAAAATTTCTATTAAGTCACCCTTTTTGTGGTCTGTTGTGGGAGCCCTAGGAAACCGATACAATCCTCTTCCTCCTTTCTCTATTTTTAACAGTTTCTGTTGTGCCGCATGATAAGCTTCTTGAGGGCAGAGCATTGGCCTTTGGCCATGTTCACATCCCTTTAATGACTCAGCAGGGCTTAGACGGTGCTCAGTGAACAGTTGTTGAACTGAAGTAATTATAGGTTTCCACAAAAATAATCTGGCTCATTATTTGTTATTAGGAATTTTCTATAATTTGCCCATCAGTTTTTGGCATTAATTGTCATTGGGGAAATAGAAGAGGCGCCTCTTAGTTGCCAAGAGATGTTTGGACAGAAAAAGGATATAAATACTTACAGGGAAACACAAGAGCTCATTTTAATATTATTTTAAGAATAATAATTGATATTCACTGAAATCTTGCTAAGTGTCAGGTCCCGCTCTATCTGATTAGCATATATTATCTCACTTAAACCTCATTATGTCCCAGCAAGGTACATTCGATTGTGAGACTCAGCTTATTGGTGAAAACACCTTGATGCTTACGAGGTGTTAAAAAGTACAGTTGAGAGTTAAACTTGGGCGGCGTGACCAGCAACTTAGTACTTAACCAGCTCTTAAACTACTGTGGAATGCAGACACTGATCTTTCCATTCTGTAGCTCTGAAAAACATTCGACTTTGTGTTTATGAATGCTAATGCGTTTAGACTGCTCTCTATATAAAAATATGTGTGTGAGAGTGTTGAAAATATATTTATTCTGTAGTATGTTTGTTACTTCTGTATATATCTGATCAATTTGCTCAGACATATTTAGAACTTAAGAGGCAGCTTTTCTAAGCTGTCACGCTGCTTTGAATACATTTCTCTCCCTCTGTAAAGCCACACATTTTACATTTAAATGCATGGGTTTCCATCTCTAGACTGCAGAGCTTATTCAGGGATCTCAGGAAAGAGACCTCCCTGCAACAGGAGCACTTTGCTGCGATTTGGTTTGTGGACTTTTGTAGGATGACCTTTTGTTGGAAGGAAATGTTCTCTAGCAAAAGAAAAGTTAGACTGTTCTGATTTAGATCATTTTAGTTTACACACAAGGGCAAATATAAATCTCTGCCTTCATTTATATAAACAAAGTATTGGAAAAACCCACAGAAAAGTTATGAGAGAAAGGGCTCAACAATAGTAACATTTAATTTCTCAGCCTCTCTAGAGGCAATTGGATTTTAGGGGTTCACATTCATATGTGGCCTTTATGCAGAAATTTATTCTCTCTGGCTATTTTCCCCAGACTTTCAAGTTATATCTTTTCACGTTATATCTTTTCACATGCTAGCTGCATCATGACTTAATGCCACATTATTATTAGGAAAAATTCAATGACCGTCATTATATATTTTATTTCAGGAGAACCATATAGAAGCTTGATAAACAAACAAGCAAACAAACGAAAGACTCTGGGTAACACTAGAGTAATGGTACAATATAACATTTCTTCTCTTGCCTCTGGTCCTAATAAAGAACTGGGCCATGTCCTAAATCTAGCAGAGTACTTTGTAGCCCATAGTTTCAAGATATTTCATAAATCATATTCTTGGGATAGGGAAGAATATCTTTATCTTAAGTAACCAAGTAAAAGATTCTTATAACTTCACCTTAAACCTGGATAAATGCTTCACTCTGAATTTTTTAATGAAATTTTGACCTGAAAGCTGCCACAAATCAAGCTCATTTTAACTTGGCTGTAGAGTTGGGACAAGCCAGGGCTTGCTCTGTGTGATCTTGAGAGTTAATTTTTATGAGTCTTGATTTTTTTCATCTACATTATGGGTATAATAGATTCTTTGTAACCCTAAGGATTATGTAAAATATGTGTGAACAAAACCAGTGACTCTCTGTTTATGCCTTATTTCATGTAAACAACTATATGGGTTTTCACCAGATTTGATGGGCTATCTGAAATGGTTTCATTATAATTTAGGCCTAGTAGCATTTATACAGTTTACATGGTGGGTGCCACAGGGACACCTCAAATGGGTGGACATTTTTCAAAGTAGCTGACAGTGGAGGAAACTGAAGTCACAAGCCAGTTGGTCAAACCTTTGACAGGTACTGGGCAGAGGTTTTCAGCTGAGCTGGGCAGCTAGTCACCCTAAGGGCAGACACTAGAAGTGTTGATCTAGAAGTAAGATGCTTCTCACAGCAGAATCTCTATGTACCTTGAAGAGGAATCTCTGTAGCAGTCAGAATTCACTTATCGGTTGTTAGTAATTCTCTCCAACACAGGGTGGGCTTGTTAGAAACATATATAGAATATTTAGCATAGAACTTGGCACGTAAGTAGCTCCCTGGTGAACATTCTCAATTCTACCCTTTCCCATCCTTGCCATCTATCTTCCCAACTAAGAGCACAGAGGGAATCATTACTATGTTTCATTCTGTGTGAATCATGCTTATCCACAGTGACTCAGTCATTTCTATGGAGATAAATTAGTCCAGCAACAATCGCCCAATATGTCAGAGACACCCTAGGATATTTTGGAGGTGGGGAGAAGGGGTGGGGGTTGCCCCTGCAGAAATCATTCTGCAGGGAACCAGTACCATCTTTTTATAAATATCAGAACATTGAACTTTATTTTGATTTTCCTAGCTGCCCCTAAAATCTGTGGCATTGCAATAGAACTTTAATAATAAAGAATGCATTTCTCATTTGAAACATCGTTTTAAATTTGGAGAGCCCAAAACTGAAATGACACTTTTCTTTTGTCAGATAATTATGAGATAATTGGTATTTTATACCCAAATATTTTCTATGCTGAAGAGAGAGTTTTTTTTTTTTATCCTGAGAGGTTTAAGTTTTGTTTTTGATTTTGATGTAGTACCATGAATAGGCAATCTACTGATAGAACTTATACTTCATGAAACCAGGTGTACAGTTTTAGATTTTTCACTTAAAATAATAACTTGCTCTCTGAAGTTGACATCTTGAACTTACTATTAACAGAATGATTTTTGTAGGGAGTGATTGATGAGATAGATTTTCTTTTGCATTACAGTACAAAAATCACTCATCCAAATATACAGCCATATTTTCAAATATCCACAGAGGTGTTAAAAGTATTTTTGCCCTTGGAAATCCTGATGGGATAGTTAAAAAATACAAGCAGCTTTATTTGTATCTGCTGAATGTATGTGTTTTCTATGCTATATCATAACCACTCAGGAGGCCTAAAGCTTTAAATCTGCCATGGAGAAAAACTCATGTTTCTGCCTTGGCCCACAGAGGAGGCAATTTCTGCCAATCTCAGTATGACAAGGAATGTTCCCACCCAAAAGGCCAATAGCACCTTCCTTGACAAAAATGGTGGGTCTCAAAAGGCCGAAGAAGGAGTTTCTGCCACTCCTTCTGCCCACACACCACCTCTTAGGAGAAGGCTGGTTACTGACAGAATAGCAGGGACCCTCATCACCCTCTTTGTTGAATTCCTGTTCTATTCTTGAGCCACCTGGCCAGGACCTCTGCATAGAACAGAACTCACCATTCTGTCTCTTTCTGCAGCCTCAGGTCTGAGTCATGTTATGCCATCAAGCTCTTACAGAAGCCTGTATTACAGCCTAATGGGCCCTTTTTAAAATCTATTCATGAAACTGACATTTTGTTGCCCATGTAGTTACTGATGCCATTGATCCCATATCTTTTCATTATCAGTCTGAGATGTGAAGAAGACGGCTGAGTGGTGGGATTTATTTTTACTTCTAATTTTAAAGAATAGTAAACAAACTTCTCAAATTACCATTTTTAATTGTTTTTCTTGCTGTGAACAAGCCAAAGCCAAAAGCAAAAACTACCAATCTCCCGTTCGAAGACCAGAGTTTGGTCTTCTTTGAAGTTAACAAATACTATATGTGTGAAGGTGAAAACCATTTTGTTTGGCGAATTATCAATCTGTCTCAACACAAAAAGAAGGAAGACTATACAATCCTTTTAAATGCTTCTTTTATTTCATTGGTTGTACATTGGGTGAGTGAACTGAATATTACAACCAAAACATAGTATTGATACAAATTAGACTTCTGTTTACACTGTAAGGTAATGAATGAAGGAATTCTTTAAGTGTTACAGAAAGATTTAGTAGAAATGTTACCAGTGGTATGGCTGAAAGAATATTTCGGTGAAGTGCTGTTATATCCTGAAAACCAAGAGTGAAATGTAGTTCCCATACAAGTGGAGAGTTAGTCTCTTAACTACAGTATTTGTTGAACTGATATCTTCATGTCTTGGATATTGGTGATTTTTGTTTTTTAATTAAACAAAGCATTTAAGATTTATTCATCATAGTCAGACTTCTGAATATAAACAAACTTTTGGCAAATAATATTTATACAGAAAAATAGTTTTAGATCCTCTCAAATCCCAGAATTATTCTATAAAATTACATTATAAATAAATAAAAAGCAAAATCTGTTGTACATATATTTGTACATCTATGCATTTGCCTTGCCTCCTCCTTATTGTAAATGGCATATTTATGACTCTTTGCATATTGTAATCACAATTCTGGAAAATGGATATCATAGTAAAAAATACAGTCTTCTATATTTGCTTGGGGATACAGGTGATGTTTTTGATGCTCCATTATTAAAGGGCTGAAAATAGTTGTGTGCTAATAATTTTAAAAATCAAAATCATGAAACAAAAGAAAAAAAGAAAGACAATGTTACGATTAATCTACAAAAATATTTCAGTGATTCCCATAATTTACCTTTTAGTAATGTATACTATGTTTTCATTGAGTTTAAATGAATTAACAAAGAAAGAAAACAGAAAAAAGAAAACAAGTTTGAACGTTTTAGGCAAGTTGTAGCGTAACTACATTGTTATAGTTGAGAAAATTACAAATATCAATAATACATAAAGATGAAACTACCAAAGTAATACAAGTTAGATACAATACTTTTCCACAAATTAAAACAAATGCAACGATACAAGCACTATGTAAGATTACACTTAGCATGTGACTTTCTTTTAGATAGGGTTATCAGATCTACGATACAAGATAAATAGATAGTAATTCGACTTTGACCAACATGAATTAAAATGCAGATTTCTTTTTTTTCCTCAGACAAATAATGATATGGTTGGTGCATCTAGTTTTCAGAACAGGTGATGATCCCAAATTTAAAATATTTTACATTCAATCTCAAAAGTCAAAATACTTCAATCACTAATATGTTCACAAAGAAAATGGATGTTTGAAACAATTACACATAATATTCATTTATAACAGCTGTTTTGTTTTTTAAACAATAATTTAAAAACTATGTAGGTACTGTATAGGCTATGTGCAACATATAAAATGTGAAATATGAAATATTTGGTACGATAGTGCTTAAAATAAACTTTAAAACAAACTTTCTGAACAAAATTTAATTGTATCGCTATTACCTTGAAGATCAACCAAGTATTTAAAAAAGTAAACAACATTAAAATATGTTTCATCCATATATAGTATATATATGTATGTGTATATATAATATGTATGTACTTGTATTAAAGTTTTTTATACTTTTGAGACATAAAATATGCTTTAAGGTGAAAGAATTAAAAGAACTATTTTTTCCATGCTGTAGTCAGTTACAACCCTTTAATCCAACTTTTGAAATGCAAAACAGTAATGGATTTTTTTTAAAAAGTGAAACTATCTACTTTTTGTTTACATAGTAATTTAGATTAAAGTCACAGTCAAATTTGCAGTGACTAAACTCAAACTTACTTAAATTAGAATATTATACAGATCTCCTCACCTACAGCTTCCTTGTTTGACTAGGTTTTTAGTTAAGAAGAGTTATTCTGTAACAGGCAACCGGATGGTGAGTTTGAAAGACTAATCTCTTAGATTAGACTGTTGGCATGGGCCTCTCATTCTTGTCAAGCTGGATGAAGTCTGGCAAAATCTAGGCACTTCTACAAAGTCTCTCTTATAAAACAACTTTAAAAATATACTTGTAAAATAATACCTTCAAGACTTTGTTTGGTGGGGTATGAAGCTCATACCGTGCAAAGTTTCTTTTTCAATCTATTTAATGTTAATCTAGAATCACATGATTCAATGCGGCATCTCCAGGCAAACCAAACACCACACTTTGATGTGTCCCCAGTACTTGTGCTTGAATTTCCATTCAAATTTTAGACCTGCAGGACAGGTATTGGTTTTACTTCACCTCTCGTCTTTGCTGCAGCATTTATATTGTCAAGAAGTGAAACATACCCTTTGATCCAGTGGGTAAATGGCATGACAGTAATTACAGCTACAATCGAACCTGCCCTTGGAATATGTTTCTTTTTTAACTAATGCTAATTGTTTATTGCTAAATTTGAAATATTCTGAATCGAAATGAGTAAAGTGGCTGGACTTTCTGCATCAGCTATAGTTATGGAGATAAGACAATATTCCTAGGACAGAAACTATGTTTAGAAACCCTTTAAAAGTAAACTTTATCCTTTATGTCTTTAAACATCACAGCTGGTCTCAGGTAGTTAACTATCTTAGGTTGGAATATACTAAGCATACCATATTTAATACTCATATATGAGATAGCAGCACTAGCTTCTTAGAGTTGTGGTCTGTCCAGAAGAACTACATCTTTATTTAGCATGCAGTTTGTGGCAATTCTATTGAGGAGGAAACAGGATAGTATGTACAGTAACAATGTTTAGTTATTCTCAATGCAGATTCTTGGCATTCCATTCCGTTTCTGCTGATTATTTCAGAATTATCTGTTAAAGAGAAAGACAAGCATGATTTAGGCATCCTTCTGGGAGGAAAAATAATGAGTTTAAGTTTTACTCTTCAAAAATAGACATTTGAAAATCAGAGTTTTCTTCAATCTCTCATTATTTTGATGCAATTATAATTTTGCACAATACCCGCCCTTCATGCTGAAAAACTTTACACTTAACCACTTCTGCTATGTGGCCACTATAAAGAATGATGATTCAAATGCACAGTACTTTCTGGAAAACTGTGGCAGCAAATAGAGAGGCATGCATGTTTAGACCACAATTTCTTTAAAAAATTTTTGCTTTACAGCTCTTTATTATACATTCCCATTATTGTCCAATTAATATTTGCTATGGTGATCAGAAAGTCTAATCAGAGAATCTTGTTTGTACTGAAAAGTCACTTGTAAGGCTTAAATAGAAATATTTCAAGATATAATAAATCAGATATTATTTATTAACTTGCATTTGTAATTCAAAAATGTATTCCTATCAAAAATAATTTTGTTCCCAACACATAACAACAACCAGTTTCAAATTCAAGGCATATTTAAATGTCACATATCAAAGAGTAAAAGGGATAACAGTCTAATAAAGCAGTTAAAAAGTTCTTAATACATCCAAAAGCACAGCTAAAGCACAGCTAAAGGTAAACTATTAAATGCAAGCTGTGGTCCCTTGAGTCTGATCTCTAAGTTCATTTCCAGCTGCATACCTTTGCAAAGGAGAGGGAATTTGGCCCATGTGGTCCAGTCCATTAAATGTCAAGGTTAAAAGTCAAGTTTTTAACACACTCTAACGAAACTGTTTCATCTTTTCTAATGCTTTGACCAAATTTTGTGTAATTAATAAGCAAAGCATTTGTTCATTAAACAAGAGTCTGTTTAGGAAATAACTGGTAAAATTTGTTTATAATGAGAGTTAGCTAATACTTCTACACACTAGGATTCAATTCCCAGCAAAAGCCTTATTTTCCCAAGCATAGTGTATTATCCCGTTATGTTTTCTCCACGTGGGTATTTTTTCCCTTTAAGTGAGTGCTCCTGTATTTTATATGCAACAATTTTAGTACATGCAAATAGTTCCTCCTGTGAAGTAAACATGAGTATTCTTTATTTTATTGAAACAGACAGATGTGTATAGGATTCATAAAAATAGAGAAAGAACTCATTTATCTTGAATATTTAGAGTAAATGGGAACTTAAAACTTCAGATAAGATTATTCTTTGTTTCTTAAATATTCCTAGGAATCTAAAATTAACTGGGAAAAATAGACATGAATAAAAAATAAGATATGATTTCATATGTAAACACAGTATCTAATATTTGAATACTATTATCTTTGAATATTATCATTGCCAATAGGTAATATTCAGATTTTCTAGATTTAGATATTTGATTATCAAATAGAAATTTTTTGATTTCATCCCTTAGTTTCAAGCCTATCTGTAAGTTTTCCAAATAAGAATGCACTCTAGGACATCAAATAATGTGATTTTTCTTTTTCTTTTACTTTAGAAAAAATCTTTCTAAAATAACTCCGGGAAAAAAATTGCAGTTTCTTTATTTCTTTTCTGTTTTCTTTTCTTTTTCTTTTTTCTTTTCTTTTTTTTTTTTTTGAGACAAGGTCTCCCTCTGTTGCCCAGTTTGGAATGCAGTGGTATAATCAAAGCTCACTGAAGCCTTGAATTCCTGGCCTCAAGCGATCCTCCCACTTCAGCCTCCTGAGTAGCTGGGACTACAACCACACACCACCATGCCTGCTTAATTTTCATTTTTATTTTTGTAGAGATGGGGTCTTGTTGTATTGCCCTGGCTTGCCTCAAACTCCTAGGCTCAAGAAATCCTCCCACCTCAGACTCCCAAAGTGCTGGATTATAGGTGTGAGCCACTGTGCCCAGCCAATTTCTTAAATTGATGTATAATAATATGTATTTTAGAATGCATTTGGATTCTTGCTTATTCGCTGAAATTAAAATGCTATAAAGAATGAAATTCCTAACCATCTGGAAAAGAAGTATTCTATGAAAAGCACAGCAATGGCATATTAGAATGGGGAAATGTGGGTTATGGAAATTACTTACGGCAAGGCTTTGAACTCGTATTTGATGAGGAGACATAAATGACCACTGAAATTTAATTGGACTGTAAATCAGTCTTGCAGCTAACTAAAGCATCAACTAGTCTCGCCCAGACTGCACTTCCCCTCTGCCCCAGTGTACCCATGAGCTATTATATGAATAAAGACATCAATAAAAACGAGCCCTGGGACTACTGAACTCTCAGCTTTGATTGCTGCCTGGCATCTAGGCCAGAAAACTCTGGCCATCCCCAGTCTTTGTCTTTGGCTGTCATGTTGTATAAAAAAATGAATCACATTCCTGGCATCTGTGAACTTCAAGAAGTTCAACAGATTTAATCTTAGAAGGTGGGAAAGCTTTGGCTGTTTTTCCTTATAGGTTCCATTTTTGGGTGGCAGATTTTTTCTTGGAAATATCTTTGATTATTAAATTTTTTTCCTGAGAAATACAGCTTGCTGATACAGTCTGTATTATCTGTACTCTGGGGTGAAATACACCCTGGAGACATAGAACAGGGATACAGATCAAGAACAGTTATCAACTGAGGGCCTGTCATATCGCTAGCACCCATCTGATAGAATTCTGTTGTGAGGAGGCACAGGACCTTACAGGCCCGAGGGCCCCAGGGTAGTGTGGGACAGATTCAGCTGGAAGACCACCCACAGGACAAGAGGAAAGTGGAGAGCCAAGTGTGTGTGCTTGTGGGGATTGGCAGGCGGGAGAGGAGAAGCTACTTTGAGGGAAAGAGGAACCTTTGTCTAGTTTTTAACGTGGTTTTTCTTTATTCAGATTACATGTTGATTTAGCACTAAACAAACATAATTTAAAATCACATGAATAGATACATTTTGTGTGCTTTCCTGTTACCTCTTTTCAGAGATTTTCTCCCATACCAATTTTATATATATACATACACATATATATACACACATATATACTTTTATATTATTTATATATATATATAAACTTTTTCCATCTTTTTTGTAGTTTTGTGACCAGGAGGATCAAAACCTTCATGGGGTGCCTGAATATTTTCATTATAGGTAAGAAACATACCTTCTTAAAATAACAGGCTTATATATGGCCCTGGCACATGGGCTACACATCTGATGTGGATCAACCTTAATTTTGAATTTGTCCATTTTTAAAAATACTAATTAAAATACAGTTCACCAAAGTGAGCTCAACAGACCCACTGTCCGTCACTTCTTTCCTGCCCTGCATTTGGTCAAAGCTGAGGCTGGTGCCCAAAGTTCTGTACTCAACCTCCAAGGCACAGCACCCCATGCTGTCTTGAAAGGGAAGTGGAAAACTCATAGGGTCTGCCAGGGTATGCATAAGTCAGAGAAACAGCCACCACATTGGGTCTCCTGCCAGTCTCCTCTCTGAAGCACCTTTATTTTTGTTTGAATTTTAAGATATATCCCCTTGATTTTCAGGAGGCTCTGAGAATTTACAAGCTAGAGTCTTACAAGCTAGGTCAGTATTGTGATCATATTTTGCAGACATGGAAAAGCTGACATGCATCATTTTAACTGGCTTGCACAATGTACAAAGTGCTTGCACAAACCAGCATGAGCTTAGAGATGTCACTTCGCTCACTGGTGAAGGCATCCGCTCCAGGGCATGGGGACGGTCTGAGATAGGGCTAGAGGAAGCAGAGGTTCCAAAGAGCATATCTGTGCCTCATGGTGCCTGCTTCAGAGGGTGCTTAGAAGAACCCTGTGAGCCTGGGGATCAGGGGAAGGTCAGGCCCTGAGGTGGAACCTACAGCAAATGTGCTTGGAGCTTTAGAGGGGAGACAGTGAGACTGTATGGAGGGGCTAGATGGGTGGAAATTGCTGGGGGACTGTGAGGCTGCTGGGCCTCTCATTCAGGGCATCCACAGGTCAACCACATCCTGCCCCAGGGCTCCTCCAGATGGATGTTGCAAACATGCCTGCTTACAGCGACAGAACACCCTACCCAACCACAGTGCCACTGCCTCAGCTGCTGAGAAATCTTGGCAAACTATGATGATAGGAAAGAAATCAAAGATATTCAACAAGCTATATTTCTATTTGTCTCCCTGGGAGACTATTGCCTCAAGTAGGTAGTGTTTTATATAACAGAGCACCATGACAGGAGAAGGAAGTTAAATTATTAAATAAGATTCTAGCTAATCTAGTATGGTAAATCAAAATTCTGAACTGCAAGCATTATTTTCAATTCCTTCTTCCACTAAAAGGAGAACAGACAAAAATCAGAATAGCTGATGCCCACAAAATCTGTGACTCTATTTTTAAGACAAAGATATACTTGATCTCAAATCTTGAGTACTTTTCTAAATCTTTAGTGGTCCCTCTGGTTAGAACAAGAGTATCTCCGAAGCAAAAATATCAGCTGGCTACAATACAGTCTGCTTATCAATAAGGAAAGGAAATCACAATAAGTGAATTAAACTGTCTCCCCTAGGTGGTTGGATTTAAGAATCTGATGATTCTGCTCAATATACATTCTCAAGTTACCCCAATGTGAATCCAGTACCTGATTAGTTTCATATTTATTTGTTGAAGACAAAGCATGAATGGCTTCAAAGACATCAAATGGGTTATTTTTCTATCAAATATGTTATGAGCAGCCATTTAATAATTACAATGTCCTCAGTGAATTGCCTGCCATTGACTCACAGTGCAGTGGTAGCCAAGCTTACTAAAAAGTGGACCAGATTAGGTCCTGTCTAATACTAAGCCTCCTGGGGCCAGGCAGGAAAGGTACGTAAGTGAATAGGCCAGGTCAAGGGTGTGGCAGCAGCTACTCTGCCCCAGCCAAATGCTACCTGCGGAAACATGGACTCCATATTACTTGACCTTTAGATTTTCCAAGAGAAGCTGGAAATTCAGCAATGAATTCACATCACAGAAAACAACCCTGTGTGGATCATATATATCTTTGGGCTAAATTCAGCTAAGAGCTGCTGGTTTGTGTACTCATCAGCTTTACTTTCTTGAAGGCAATATCCACTATATCCACTAAGTCTGGATCACTTCCTGAGCTGGCATAAGCCAAGGCTACAGGCAACATCATGGCAGGCAGCAGTGGTAAGAGTGAGACCAGAAGAGCAGGTGTATAGGAGAGTTAGTCCTGCAACTTTCAGACATTTGGCTTTCGCCCAAAGAAAGAGAGTACGTGACCAACAAGGCACCCTCTACCTAAAAAGAAAATATGAACCCTCCCTTGACTGAGTCATCAGTTATGAAACATGCATGTTTTCTTGTCTCTTCCATGTGATGATGGATTTAGGCTGAGCCATCCATACCTCTCACTCATGGTGTGCGCTCAAAAAAGAGCTGAACAGGGTGAGAAACACATTTGGTTCAAACTAAAATAGTCTCTGCAGAGACTGAAACACTGAACTTGAACTCATCAGCACCATGAACTTAACAGCTGAACTAACCAATCCTCATGCAGAAGGGTGCAAGAGAAAACAAATCAACGTAGAATGTCCTCAGTGCTTCAGAGGTACCATGTATTAACACATTCTGAGTTTTCTCCCTCGAGGTTTATCTCCAGGAACTGTACGTATGCATAACTTTGGAAACTGTGGGCTTCTAGATGACTTCCAGAAATGTTTATACTTCTTACATAAAAGTGCTCATTTCAAAGATTCAAGGATGTCAGATGAGTTATTTTTTTAAATGATAGCTCAATATTAAATTTGGTAAGAACTCTTCCTGCTCTGCTTAATTGATAGGAAAACATTCCAGTGAAAATGTCAAGAATTTCTATGTATGCAAATCATCAAGCAATTAGAAAAGAGAAATAATGGATGTTTTGGTTCAGTCTTCTGTGAATAGCCATTAGGACTGTCTTTGTAATGTTGAGTTTGGATGGCATAGATAAAAAATACCTTATATCTGTGCAGCCTTGCTAAACTACTAAGGAATCTCAATGCGTCTTGATGTCACTAACATGGAATCTCAAGTGGGTACTTCCAAGCAGGGCTGGTACACTAACTGGGTCCACAGCCAAACCAAGCTCTTTAAGGACAGGGGGACTGTCTCATTCATCTTTATAGCACCAGTGTCTAGGACAGGGCTGGGAATTTATTAATTGGTGGTTGCATGGATGGCTGAATAAATTGAAATCATTGAGGACACAGTGCCACAATGCTGGTATCAACAGAAGACCACTAGACCATTCAGGGGAGAAACAGGAATAGGGCAGAAAAAGAACCCTTTGGACAAGATGTGTCGTCTGTGTGCCCTTTTAGGGTAGTTAAGGACTCAGAAATATCTAAGAGAAATAAACACCACTCCCCATTCTCCCATTCTCCCTACTCCCCATTATAGATAAAGGGGAAAATATTCCAGGCTGGGGGCAGAATCACTCACAGAGAAAAGAAATATGACAGATAAAAATCCACCTAAAGAAACCTTCTAGACTTGGTAGGTTTCTTAGAAATCTTTTGCCATGGTTACAAGGCCTTGTTTCCCCCAGAAGGCAGTTAAAGGTATTAATAATATTTCACTGCCTCTTTAAACAAAATTTATTATTAATTTAAAAATAGGCAATTAGGTGGCATTTCCTAAAAATAGGGCTAAGCTAAGGAGGCTCGCATGTTGCTCACCCTCCCAGTCTCTGTGTTTCTTCATCTACAGTTTTCTTCTGATTCTGTCCAGGTTCCTTCTTGCCACTCTCTATTGGCATTGCTTTCTCCTTCAGTCTCTGCACCATTTAATATTCTCTCCACCTTTTCCCCACTGCCCCACACCTCCTCTCCATGGCAGCCACGACTGTCTGAAATGCCCTGATCTTGCCTGAGAGGCGACACTTGTGAGATCTTTCAGTTGAAGCAAACTGCACAGAGGCAAAGGGACATGTGTACATTTTTGACTCCAATATAATTCAGTACTTAATCACAGTATGGATTACTGAAGTCAAAAGCAAGTGTCTTTAGTCTCTTGGTGAATATATGGTATCAGATTTAAAAAGTAATTAAAGCAATTATAATTATACATGTTAATAAATGTACACTTTCAAGAACTTTCTTTGGCCTACTTCATGACTATAAAATTTTAAATATAGGCCTGGTGCGGTGGCTCATGTTTGTAATCCCAGCACTTTGGGAGGCCTAGGTGGGCAGATCACTGAGGTCAGGAGTTCGAGACCAGCCTGGCCAACATGGTGAAATCCCGTCTCTACTAAAAATGCAAAAATTTGTTCGGTGTGGTGGTGCACACCTGTAATCCCAGCTACTTGGGAGGTTGAGGCAGGAGAATCACTTGAACCTGGGAGGTGGAGGTTGCAGTGAGCCGAGATTTCACCACCACACTCCAGCCTGGGCAACAGGACGAGACTCCCTCTCGAAAAAAATAAAATAAAATAATAATTATAGAAAAAGCTCAGAGATAAATTAGTAGAATATGTAAAGATACTTAAAAATAGTCTGATTCATTATTCTGGGGGAATATTGTTTGGAGGGCAGGCAGTGTCATGCCATATTTGACTTATTTTCAAAATGTAGTTTTATTTGTACATAAAAGGCATATGCTGAGGTCCTGGGGGAAAAATTCTCAAATATGACAATCAGCTTTACTCTGGAGAAGAGCACACCGAGGTTGGAATGTCCCTAATATTTCATAGCACCTTCCAGAGGAGTTTTGCCAGAATTATTGTTTTGTCCTCTGCTGTTCAGTAGAAAGTTTATATTCAAAGCTCTAATGCCCCTAGTTTCAATGATACTTTTTGTGGATGACTCATTTCTGTCCAATATTTTCCACTTGATTATATTTGAACAAAATATTTTTAGATATACTAAAGAAAAATTGTCACTTAAAACTATTAATAATTCAGGTTTTACATGAAAAGCAATAACACTGTCCTCGCTGAAGATTACTGACCAGGGTTCACATTGACAACTTAGAGTATCTGGATAAAATTCATAAACGGAAGTGCTCAACTTTGAATAAGATTCTGCTCTTTGTATGAGTCCATGTCACATGTGGAAACATCTCGGTTCTTATGAGTATTGCAGTTAGGCTTTGATTATAATCCCCTCCCTGACTCCAGACAGTCTCCTTCAATCCCAGTTCCCCTGGGGGAATTCTGAGAATCATTTCTGTGGCTCTCAGGCTGAGATGGGAATCTAGTCCTCAGACCATCTAAAAACCCATATGTTATCCAAGAGTGAACACTTTTCTTCTCCTCTAGGATATAAATGAGGAGGAAGGTAAAGAGGCACGAGAAGGAGACTTTCCTTTCCGCTGGTGTTCTAGAAGTGTTTTAAACAAAGACATATTCAAGAGCACTGTGTATTTATTCAGAAGGAGGGGAGTGATGAGACTGTGTTTCCTCAGCAGGTGCCAGAAAAGCTAAAATCAAAACAAAACCCTAGATTGGAAGGGCTGCATGATAGCCAGGAAAAAAAAGTGAAACCCTGTCTCTACAAAAAAATACAAAAAAATTAGCCGGGCATGGCCCACGTGAGGCTGAGGCAGGAGAACCACTTGAACCCAGGAGGCGGAGGTTACAGTAAGCCAAGATCGCACCATTGCACTCCAGCCTGGGTGGGAGAGTGAGACCTCCATCTCAAAAAAAAAAAAAAAAAAAAAAAAAAGTAGTTGGCAGATGAAACCATGACATCGAGAGAAATGAGGAAGAAGGTGGCGTGAATGGGTCTGGTGGCTACCCAGAAGCAGGCCCCAGATTTTATCTTCCTAGTCTTTACCCAACATTCGTGATTCCACACCATACTTCCCATTCCTACTCCACAGGCCTTCCCCGGATGACATTCCAGTCGTGGAACTCACCAGGGGTTAAGGCTCCTCCACAGCTCCAGTAGGTGGAGGAGGTGAAGGAATTTTCTATTTTCTGTTGCACGGCCATCTGGGGGTTTGGGTTAGCTGCACGCTTATGATATCTTTCTTGAATCCCAAAGATATAGCAACATCACAGACATGGGTGGCACTTGGCCTGGGCCATGCTTTAGCACTGTGTTACTTATAAACAATGCCACAAGCTAAATAAAATGATTGTAGGCCAGCCCGGAGATCTAACCAACAAGTCCATGGCCGTCTCTGTACGAAAACTGAGTTCCAAACCAAATGACAAAGGAAATTTTGAATAAATATGCTTAAAATTAGGGACTATATGTGTACGAAAGCAGGATAAATTCCTCTACTAAATCAAGAAAAAATATGTAATATGTGGGCCACACTAAGAAAATATTTGAAAGTGTTTAAAATATTTACAGTAAGATGTGTAGTAAGTGAGGCTGTCTGAGATTAAATAGGCTGCTTCATTGAAGATGACCCCTGGACATAAAGTAGAATCTAAGAAAACATTTTTATACCTTTAAAAATCAGCACTGTATTCACTACTGTATTTTCAAGGTAGGTCTTAATATTATGTAACATAATATGTAATATATGTAATATACAGACAATATGTTACATAATATTAATATAATATGTAACATAATATTAAGACCTAACTTGTATACATTGAAAATATTTTCCTAATGTATCTACTTTTGCTCATGATTATTTTTTATATATCTTGAATATTTTAAAGAACAGGAACTGGCAACTCAGGAGTGAAAAATAAAAATTTAATAAACACAAAAGTTAAAAAATTAAAGCAACAAGGGAATTCCAAAAATAAATTCATTTATGCAGCAACAGAAAAGAAATTTCAAAAGGATTCATATATGATACGGGTTTTTTTCAAAATGAGGTTTTGCTCCCAGTAATAAATTGAAGATTCAGGTCAAGAAAAATCACAGAAACAAGATCTTGTTGAATTTAGCATAAAATGCCCAATCCTGCTCAATGCCCTGCTTTTGTATCCATTACCATTATGTTGGACTTAGAATCCTGGGCACATTTTGGCCACAGTACCCATTTTAACAGTGGAGTAGAATGTGTAATTTAGCCTGCTAATAATTGGCTTTTAAGGCATCAAAGGGAGAAAAGCAACCAAATGCTAAAATGCAGTAAAGGGAACAGTAAGATTAATATAATGTACGGGACATGGACGTGTGTCTTTATGTATTGTCATCATCTGACACATTCTCAAACTGGTGGGATGATGCTGCCATATAACAAACTTTCCAGCAAAAAACTAAGTTTTTTTTTCTTTTTAGTTCTTTGCCTGTGTGTGTGTATCAGAGAGAGGGACAGAGAAAGAGAGGGATGATGAGGAAGAGAGAGAGAGAGAGAGGTTAACAAAAACCACTCAACTGTGTGTAAAATCTAGGTGCAAAGGAAAAATCAAAAAGAGTACTGGAGGGGGATTTCAGGAGGCTTGTCTGTGCCACCAGTCAGATTTGTGCCCTTTCGAGCCTTAGTTTCTCACTTGGCTTGTATCACACTGGCACCTCTGCAGTGCAGTGAGTAGTTTAGCCAGTTCACCATCTGTCATCCCCAATAAGCCCTCAGGAAGTGCCAAAATAGCCAATCGATGGCAAAATGGAAACCAAAGGAGGAAAATGTTTAAAGAAGGAGGAGAGCTCCCATATTCTCTTCTATTTCTTTTTTTTTTTTTTTTTTTTTTTTTGAGACGGAGTCTCACGCTGTTGCCCAGGCTGGAGTGCAGTGGCGCGATCTCGGCTCACTGCAAGCTCCGCCTCCCGGGTTCCCGCCATTCTCCTGCCTCAGCCTCCTGAGTAGCTGGGACTACAGGCGCCCGCCACCGCGCCCGGCTAATTTTTTTTTTTTTTTTGTATTTTTAGTAGAGACGGGGTTTCACTGTGGTCTCGATCTCCTGACCTTGTGATCCGCCCGCCTCGGCCTCACAAAGTGCTGGGATTACAGGCTTGAGCCACCGCGCCCGGCCTCTTCTATTTCTTTATTACTAACCATCCCCCATTAAAGCTCGGTGGTGAGGCCCATTCTTTCAGCATCACCATTTACTTTCTGATATGACCCTTCTCATATGATAAGAACTCTGACTGTAATTACTTATACATTTGTGTATCGCCTGTCCCCCTCACCATGTAAGACCCACGAAAGCAGGAACTGCTGTTTTCATTGCTGTATTCCCACAATTCTGAACTGTACATGGCTCAAGGTGGGTGTTTTGTTTGTTTTTTGTTTTTTTTTTTTTTTTTTGCCAGAGTCTTGCTCTTTTGCCCAGGCTGGAGTGGAATGGCGCAATCTCGGCTCACTGCAACCTCCGCCTCCCAGGTCCAAGCAATTCTCCTCCCTCAGCCTCTCAAGTAGCTGGGATTACAGGTGCCCACCACCACACCTGGATAATTTTTATATTTTTAGTAGAGATGGGGTTTCACCATGTTGGCCAGGCTGGTCTCGAATTCCTGATCTCACATGATCCACCCACCTCAGCCTCCCAAAGTGCTGGAATTACAGGCATGAGCCATCATGTCCAGTTCAAGGTGGGTTCTTAGCATACATTTGTTGAGAGAAGATATAAAGCTATGTTGCCACAGACATGGTTTCATTTAGAAAGAAGACACCTTTGCACTCCATTCCTTGCCTTATGAAAACAGAATTCTTAAAGGGAAACGTGGCAACCGTAAAGAATTTTTAATGCAAAAAGAACCATTTTATACTATAAGATTTTATTAAATGAAAACCTAGGTCCAATCAGACATTATCCTTGTCAATCCTTAATCCTTTCTTTGTAGAAATGACCACTCAGATATTTTGTCTATTTTTTAAAATTGTGGTAAAATAGACATAGCATAAAACTCACAATTTTCACCATTTTCAAGCATACAGTTCAGTGGCATTAACTCCATTCACCTGGTTGTGCCACCATCACCACCCTCCATCTCCAGAACGTCTCCTCATTCCAAACGGAACCTGCCCCCGTTAGAGAATAACTCCACATCCTCCTTTCCTGCCAATCCTGAATCCCTTCCTCCTTCCATTCCTTCTTTCCTGCCCTCCCACCCTTTCTGTTTTCCTTCCCATTTGGGGCTTCACAGTGAGACCCCTGGCTCTTCCTGCTTGTATACCTGAATCACCATTAAGATCCCCATTTGGGTTCTCATTTACCTCTGTGGTTTCACTACAACTAAATTAAACTTATACTTGGTTCCCTTTGCAGTCGCTCCTGCAGGCTGCCTAAAATATTCATCCTCAACTAGTGTTGTTCCCTTTACCTGAGATCAATTTGAAAGTCAGGTTCTGTGGGGATGGTGAAGAAAAATAGTATCTTTGTTTTAAAATTATTATTGTTAAAAATTAAAAAGTGAGTTTCAATTGAGAGGAGTCCTTTTGATAGACTCTTTTCAGACAGAAGTTGTGTGCCAGTTTTCCCACCCTGGGAAGAGTGAATGGTGCCTTTTCACCCCTCAAATTTGGATTCTCTTGCTATTCTCGCCAAGCAGCAATATTTTCACACCATTTCTGATACTGAGCTTGGACTTTAAAAAGTTTTTGCTTCTACTAAACTTTCGGCTCAACTAGTCAAAACTTTTCAAAGCAATAAACTCAGTAGTTCAGAGTTTTTAAGGGGAGTTGTATGAAGAGGTTCATCCCAAGCCTACACTGACCATAGACTCCAATCTAATTCAAACATGGTAGGTTCACAAGAGAACAGGATTTGCAGGCAGGCAAGCCTGAGGTCTACATGTATCCGTCATTTCCTACCTGCTTGAATCTTAAGCAAATTATTCTCCAAGATGTGCTCACATATGGATATGATACTCACAATGGATAAGAAACGTCACAGAGTTATGCTGAGTAGTAAAAGAAATAACATATATACACATCTGACATGTAATAGTGGGTTTTGCTAAATGTTGGTTCTGTTTCCTTAGCCTATTATTTTAGGATTCATAATCCTAAATAATTTCTTTTCAGTTTCTATTTAAATAGACATTCAAATAATACCATGGGTAACTTAAATATTATATGATCTGTATGGCACCCCATATGTTGGAAATAAACTTGGTTTTGATGAGATTAAGATTCTTAAAAATGAGCACTTCATTCCATTTTTGTATATGTATCTCCTGAACTGTCACTGATGACAAAGTATAAACTGAATTTCTCTGATTTTTCCTTAAAGCATTGACTGTCAATTCATGTTAATCATTTTTCAAACTGAAATATTTTATTACAAAAGCATCAACAACCACCAGCTCATGATAATCAGTGTTCACTGCAGTAGGAAGTTGATGTCCCATGAAGGGCAGGATTTCCCATTCTTTAAAGTTAAACTTGGTTCAAACCCAGCTTCTAGGCTTAACAGATATGTTACCATAGATAAGTCACTAAACATCTTTTATTCTTAGTATTACTAATTTCTAGAGTGGGAATTAAAAATTTTTTCTAACTTACAGGGTTGGTGTGAGGATCAGATAATGTATTTAACAAGTGCTTGGTGGTAGTAAGCATATAATAAATGCCACTGTTATTAATATAGTAACATTTCAATTATTTTCAAGTAATGTTTCAATTAAGTAATATTATACAGTAATATTTCAATTATTTCCATTTCCTGGTATAAGCCACAAAATATGAATATGTTGATAAGGCATAGTGTTTATTAATAATTCTTAGATCAGTGTGCTTAGAGTAAATGTCTCTCTACGGACACCTCTGTGCATCCAGTCTTGTCTGATAAACATCTGTCTTTCAAGCTCCAAGCCTTCACCTCTCCCCACATAGGTTCCACATAAGCAGTGGAAAGATGGAGGGGACTTTCTAGTTTATGTTAAACCAATCAACCAACTGATCAAAAACTCCAACCCAACAACTCTTAAATACCTTTGTCCAAGGCAAAGGAACACAATGGAATTTTTCTTCTCATTCTTTACACACTTCTTAGCTTTCCCCATTTTAACTTTTTCCCCTGTGCAAAGCCATTCTTAATGTTACAAGGTTTGAGAAAAGCAAAGAAAAGGATATGAACAATAGGAATCGGTTTAAGCAATTCCTTCTGTCCTAGATCCTCTGAACTAAAGTGGTTCTCTGGACCTTTTGCATATTTTAGTATAACCATGACAAATATTGAAAGAATGGTTAATGGAACAGTTATGAAATTATTACTAGGAAAACATACTTGGACTAAAGGAGGGAATTAGGTTTAACGTCAAGTATCTTTTTGATTCCTCAAAAACCGTTCTAAATTGTAGGGAGGAAGCAAAGTTATTTTATTTAACAAAGTTAGAATAAATGTACAGCCTGCTTATTCAAGCTGAATAGAAGTTTGATGGAGGGGAAAGAGGACTGAGCATGCTGTTAGGAGACTGAGTTTAATCCTAATCCCTTATTGTAACTATGACTAAGGTCAGTTAACCACTCTAGGTCCTTTTCCTCATTGGAAATATGAAGTATTAGGAGCTTCGGGAAAGCTCTAAGTCTGGCTTTACCACTTATTGTTATAGTATGATCTTGAGCAAGTTCTTTAGCTTCTCTAAACTGGAGTTTCCTCATCACTAGAGAGGGGATCATAATAGTCCTTCATAGGACATGTTGGGTTTCAATGACATAATTCATACAAAAGGCTTAGCCCAGTGTCTGGCACGTGGTAGGTTCTTTGTGAGGGTAGCTGAGTTATGTTTTCGCTGCCTGTATGCTCTGGAGCAGTTCAAGGTGCCTTACATGATCCTTTAAAGCACTTTCTCAGGAAGGCAGTGTGGTGAAAGGGAGACAACATTGTTCTAGGCAGGACTCGGTGATCAGGTCCTGGGCCTGGCTCTCTTGCTATGTGTGTGAATTGGGTAAGCTACCAAGAAGAATGTTAAACAAGGGGGAAAGCATTGACCTCAAGGTCAGGCAGCTGTAAGCCCATCTGGGCTCCTATTCCAATTTATAATGTAATTCGCATCATCTTTTTTCTTTTTTATGTTTTGTAGAGGTATGGTATGATGGTGGAAAATCTGCTCTTATGACTTACTGCCTTTCATATCTGTGATGTAATTGATGCTGGTCTCAAGCCAGACCTATAATGCCTGATGCACCTGTGATTAGGGGAAAATGGGCAACATTCTGCAACGATCACCTTAAAGATGCTGCTTCCAGAAATGCATTGCAGCAAGCAGTAAAGATTATAGGAAATTTATTGACATATGCTCTGAGATCTTTGAATACTCCAGAGCAAGGGGAGCAATGATAGGAATAATATAATTTGATCATCGAAAGTAAAACAAAGAGACCAAAAGCTCTAATATTTTGTATTTAATGCTAAAGCATGATGAATTCTAACTGCTAGATTAGCTATAGTTTGTCATAAACTGGTGTCAGAAAATACCAGTCAACAAATGTGTCCTTTATAGTACAAATCAAAATGAAGGGGCGTAAATGAGAACCATCCTTTTTATGGTCAATGGGAGAGAGGTCTCATAGGAGCGTTATGTGACAGAGAGGAGAAAGGCACTGAAATCCACAGACACCACAGAAGTCAGAGAACAGCCTCTGGGTGAGCAAAGGCAAGCCAGGGATCACGGAGCCTCTCTGAATTTCCCTATTTCTGAATGATTCACCCTTTTCCCCTCAAATGTTCTCTTTTCTCTCTATCCCAATTTCATCACTTTGTCGATAAAGCAGCTTTCTCACCAGTTAGCTTGACTCGGGCTGGCTGTCCCTGCACACCTCTACCCACTCACTTGGAGTTGATTTGAGTTTCCAAGCCTCTCATGGAACCTGTCCTGTCCTGTTCTCATCTTGAGCTTTAAGGCCCTCCATAACCTGACCTCCTTCTGATCCACTCAGCTGCACTTTCTAGGACTGCCCCACCACATCCTCCTCCTCACGCTCCCTGGTGTCTCCCACTCACCCCATTCACTGGCTCACATGAGCCACAATGTCCCCTCTTCTTTAGATCTGATGCAATCATAGCTGTTCTATCTGCTTCTATCATGAGATAAAGTCTGAGATGGATTCTGAAGTTCCTTTCTAAACCACATATGCTATCGAGGAAGAATGTTAAACAAGGGGAAAAACATTGACCTCAAGGTCAGGCAGCTGTGAGGCCAAAGGCAGGCTCTGCTACCTACTGGAGCTGTGATCAAACATGTGATGTCTTCGCATGTAAAAGAGGGAAATAGAGTCCTGGTGGGTTTAATGTGATAGTATGTGGAAAGCAGATGGCCGGTGCATGGGTAAGCATGGGTTCCCTTTTCTCTTTACCCTACCTCATCTCTACTTCTTCAATTTCCAGCTGGTCATGGTGTCAGGAATAACCTCACCTGTCCCTTCTCTGTCTCATTCCTACACACCCCTCAGACCTCTGACACTTCAGGGATGAGGCCGTGCCATGGCACTTACTTTCCAGTCAGCAACATTTGCCTGCTGGACTTTGTGTTTTATGACATTCTCTGCTTGTTTCAGATCTGTTTGACTAGGCAGTGAGTTCCTAAGTATGGTTAGCATTTCCCCAACCTGGTGGCCTCTGGAGTGGTCAGCAGACCCAGCCCAGTCTGACCTTGGGAGTTACTGCCTCCAGCAGTGTCACCCCAGAGGAATGTCAGAAGGGGCTGAGAGGCCAGAGCAAATGCCAGTGTATCTTTGACATGTGGTAGCATCTTATGTGTTTGGAGCCTCAGTCTCGGGTTTGTCTATCCTCCACATCCACCTGCACAGAGAAGCTGTCACCTTCCCCAAATGTGCGGGCAGACGTGTGAGAAGGTAGGCAGCAGGGGCACAGCTTGGGTGGATAACGGCCCATGAGGAGGAATTCCATTCCGTTCACAGCAACTCTTATAAAGAAGAAAACCCTGCCCGTCGTTCATCCCTTGAAAATGGACCCGAATTCCTTCATTGCAGCTAGTCTCTCTTTCCTTACAAATCTAGAGCTGGAAATAAACACCGATATAGGATGAACTATATATTCATGTTGCTCCAATGAGAAAACCTAAAATTGGAAAAATGGAGCATGATTTTACTACCATCAACAAAAGCCAAAATAAGACTGGGAATATGACTAAAAAAGACCCCCCTCCAGTTCCATCAAAATGCAAAGGAGGTCGGGCACGGCGGCTCACGTCTATAATCCCAGTACTTTGGGAGGCAGGTGGATCATGAGGTCAGGAGTTCGAGACCAGCCTGGCCAACATAATAAACCCCATCTCTACTAAAAATACAAAAATTAGCTGTGTGTGGTGGCAGGCGCCTATAATCCCAGCTACTTGGGAGGCTGAGGCATGAGAATCATTTGAACCCAGGAGGCGGAGGTTGCAGTGAGCCAAGATTGAACCATTGCACTTCAACATAGGTGACAGGGCAAGGCTCCATCTCAAAAAAAAAAAAAAAAAAAAAAAAAAGCAAAGGAGGATGGATTTGAGGTGTCATGCGAAGGACTGTCCACAGGCAGGAATGTGCTGCATAAGGACTCTTGACATTTTCTCTTCAGCTGCACAGAATTGGAGCTGATACGGTGTCTCTATGTGCTATATACAAAAGAATTCTACCCAAGTTTCTCACCAAGAGGTGTAAATTATTCATGAAAAATGAAAATGTACTAGATTACAACACTTACATAACTGAGCCTTTTCTTAGAGAATCTGCAAATGCATTTATTAATTAAACTTCAGGGTAGGCCTGCAAAGCAGCTGCTGCCGAGGCAGGAACATAAAAAGTCTATTGTCTACTTATTTTCTAATTTCTTGAAGAGAAAAATTAATGTACATCTATGTTGTTCTCATAGATCCAAGACCACCTAAGATAGACAGAGTACCCCCCAACCTCTTCCCAGCCTTAATTTTTTTTTTTTTTTAGCATACTAAGCAAGTCTGGATTCTGCTATCTTTAGCCATGCGCACAGTGGAATTCAGCCTCAAACTGCCAAGGAGCTTTAACAAATAGCGTTCACTGAATGCAAATGCTGCAATTTTTATAGTTTTATTTTTTTACGCAAAGAAATTGAGGAGGTTTCAATCTCAATCCTTCAATCTCAATCCTTCTATCTCTCTCTACTCTCTTTCTCTCTCCTGCCTTCTCTACAAAATATTTGATATGGCAATTCTGCCTCATCTGAAGTAACCATATCCATTCTCCAACCTGAATCCCCCGCTCTACAGTTAGAATATAAGCAAACAGTTAGAGGTGGCTAAAGGACTTAGGCAGTATAAGGTAGAGAGAGAAGTCTCGGCCCAGATTACTGTTTACAAGGGCTGGATTCTGACAGTTGCTGTCTCTGCTTTTTTGGAGAACAACATACGTGGGGCCCAGCTGCTTTCTGTAATCTGTTCCCAGGAACAAGCAAACTCCAAGAAAGGAGTGTTTCACAGTTTGACCAGCCATACATACAGGCCGGCCACTTTACTGTGTATTTCAGGAGAGAGAGAGGACAGGAGCCTACTCCTCCCACACTGGGGCCTTGCTGAACCAAGATTTTTCTTGTGAAACAAAATGCAGGCCCCAAAATGGGTCAAGTGGTGAATAGTGGGGAATGTTTAATGCCTCCTACATTTGTCTGAATATAGTCCAGACAGATGGCATTGAATAATAGATGTTTTATAAAACTCTGAGATGAGAGATGAAATAAAACACAATCTTACCTTTCTAGACTTCTTGGTTAGTACAGGTGGACTTACATATCCAAGAATCCATATACAAATAACTTTAAAGTTATGTTCATGTTTATAGGTCAGAAACAAGCTTTTCTCTTCCCTCTTCAATACTTTATAGCAGGCCAGATAAAACATAATATATGTCTGGTTACATGTAATTATTTTATCTTTCTGATAAGATATTGAAATTGATTATCATATATAATAAAACTATGCCAGGTAAGTCTAGAAAATGAGATTTTCTAATTTATCAAATATAAATAGAGGGCTATATGTATATGACATATTATCAACTAATTTCCAGTAAGTTCTTCCTAAGGCCAACTCTCTGGTGAATGTACTTAATCTTTGGAGGAGGGTTCAGAAGATGTGATAAGACCTTGAGGTCATAATATTAAACATGAATCATCATTTTTGGAGATGTGATTAAGTGTTGGTTAACATATTGCCCAGAGTATAATCTGATTTCATTAGCTTCTAAAGCACTTCTTGTGATGCTCTGTAAAAAGATTCCCAATATTAATACATAGGACTCTCTTTCCCTAGCATGGACTCATGGGCCAGAATGAATTAGATGGATAATCTGTTCACTGTCCATAGAGCTCTGCTTTGGAGACATGGACAATATACATTCACTCTACACCTGAGGGGACTCTTTCCTTCAAGCAGAAGCCTGTGGTTGGAGGTAGGGGGCGAGCTTTTGTGGCTCTGAGTCTCATTTAGGTAGGAAATGGGAAGGCCCATGTGAAAGGTGAACACATTGCCGGTGTCCGAACAGCGAGGCCACTCGACTGCTGTGCTGGCAGGGACTGAGTTTCACAGCAGCCTCAATCTCTCTTTCTACCACGTGACATTTATTTAGACAGGTTTTGCCATAGTATGAAATCATTTCATGTTTCTCTTTTGCCAAAAGTAACACTCCCTTTGTAATGGGCAAAGGCAAGACAAAGTAGGCCACTTGCCAGCTGCCATCGTCCCAGTTTAGGCTCTTGTTAAAACCTCTTAATGGCCTCCACAGACTCTCCCGCCTCTAATCCATCTGCTCACTCTTCCTAGAGTACCGTTTCCATCACTATCCTGCTTGAAAATCCTGCAGTGGCCAACTCAGGGCCGAACCCTTTAACTCGGTATCAAGGTCCCACACAATCAGAATCAAACCTACGCTGTAGCCGCTCCCACAAACAGATGCTCTGATCTATCTGAATGGGAGTTATTCTCCAGCTAAACTCGATGCTGCCCCAGCTTTCTTTGTAGAAGTGCATTTGTCTTTCTATTTAATGATAGTGCCTTAAGGAATGTGCAAAGTCCTTGTAGAATTCAGAGGACAGGGAAAGTACTTCTTGCTGGGGGAGGAGGAGAGAGATGTTCAGGGAAAGATTCAGAGGATAAATTGTATTTTAATTGTGCCTTTACTCCAGCCTGGGCAACAGCGTGAGACTCCGTCTCAAAAAAAAAAAAAAAAAAAAAGAAAAAGAATGTTATTAAGGGCCGGGCGCGGTGGCTCAAGCCTGTAATCCCAGCACTTTGGGAGGCCGAGACGGGCGGATCACGAGGTCAGGAGATCGAGACCATCCTGGCTAACACAATGAAACCCCGTCTCTACTAAAAATACAAAAAAATTAGCCGGGCGAGGTGGCGGGCGCCTGTAGTCCCAGCTACTCGGGAGGCTGAGGCAGGAGAATGGCGTAAACCCGGGAGGCGGAGCTTGCAGTGAGCCGAGATAGCGCCACTGCACTCCAGCCTGGGTGACAGAGCAAGACTCCGTCTCAAAAAAAAAAAAAAAAAAAAAAAAAAAGAATGTTATTAAGTAAATTAAATGATCTCTGTATATAAATGAAGAAACTTAAAATGTGTTTTATCTCCCTTTGAAATAGAATATAACTTTGAAATAAAAAATGCTAAACAAATTACAACTTAGAATATTGTAATAATTCGAGCTCAGGAATTTTACTCTGCACTCTCATTTTATTAAAAATTCTTTTCTTATGAAAAAACAGGTAATCCATTACTAAGCTTTACCTCTCTTAATGTACATTCTAAGATTAAATTTGTTTCAATATAGGCATCTTTGACAGATTTACACATTCTGGTCCTTGGTCAGTGGACTCAAATTGACTAATTTACATGCTACCTATCATTTCCCCCCGCCAACCAATTTTTTTTTGTTAACAAGCTATTTGTGAGATGATTAGTAGAGGTTAGGAACAAAGTCTATGACAAAAGAAACCCATGAACCTGTTTCCCTAAGACAAAGGACTAATTTTTTCTTAGGCTATCTTACTTCTATAAAAATTATTGATAATTTTCACTGGTTATTTTATCACACTGAAATAATAAGGTCCATTATATGGTCCATTATATGGTTTCTTTCTTTTTTTTTTTTCTTTTTTTTTTTGAGACAGAGTTTCGCTCTTCTTGGCCAGGCTGGAGTGCAATTGCGTGATCTCAGTTCATAGCAAACTCTGCCTCCTGGATTCAAGCGATTCTCCTGCCTCACCCTCCCGAGTAGCTGGGATTACAGGCATGCGCCACCATGCCTGGCTAATTTTGTATTTTTAGTAGAGACAGGGTTTCTCCACGTTGGTCAGGCTGGTCTCGAACGCCCAACCTCAAGTGATATGCCCACCTCGGCCTCCCAAAGTGCTGGGATTACAGGCATGAGCCACTGCGCCCGGCCTATTATATGGTTTCTAAAGATGACCTGGCTACTTTACATAGCTAGCTCAAGGCTCTATTCAAATCCAGCTCATCTCTCCAGTGTAGGATTCATCTTAGCTTGAGCTGCTAAGGCAGTATACCATCATGGTTAAATCAAGTTTTCTGGAGTCAGGTTTAAACTCCAGCAAGACCATGTAGAAGCTGTCTGACTTTGGCTGAGGTAGCTAACTTTTGTTTCAGTTTTACCACCTATCAAATGCGGGTGATGATCATTGCACCCATCTCATAAAACTATTGTGAAGAATTGAGTGTCTACATCTATACATAAGTATCCTCTCTTACACAGTATATAATAGAATGTATAATATGATATGTAATATATTACATGAGAGAGACCATTTAGAATCATACCTGGCACATAATAAGAGGTTTATAATAATCATATTATTACTATTAGGTATAATTTGCCTGTTAAGGCCCAAATACCTTAATTGAAACAGAAAAGAGTGCTTAGTAAATTTGTTTATTATATTTTTGTTTCCTTATCTGTTCCTAAAGCTAAACAATCAAAAAACATTTTATATTTCCCAAATATATTTGGATTCTGTCCTGATTTAATCTCAAACCACCAGTCCAAGTTCAGTGAAAACTTTTATTGGTGGCATCTTGATTCAGCCTGAGGATAGAGCGGCTTGTTCAGCTTGGCTCACCATGGGGTAACGTGTAAATTGCACTGGACCTAAGAAGCTGTCATGGGATGTTTAAATCTATCCTCTTTCTTCAATAAATGATTTGTATCTAATTACAAATGCTTATGAGATTTTTAAATATTTGAACTGACAGTCTGAATTGATCAAATTAACAAAAAATCTGTCAAAATCCAACTACATTTTGTGTTAAAGACAGAAAAGAAGGCAGGGTGCTTATCAGTCACTGAACTCTGGAATCATTAGTTCCACTTTGCATTCTATTTGTGTTTATCTTTGTAATCTCATGCTTTGGGCCTAAAACAATAGTCATTGAACCTTTGGTTTACTGAATCTCAAAGCTGAGAGGGACTCCAGGGGCATCTAGTTCTACTCCTCCTTTCACAAATGAGGAAACTGAGATTCATTATGTTTAAATGACTTACATAATCCACATGGGTATGATTCTATTTGAGTTTAAAGAGTGAAATCTTAACAAGATGATAACTTGTTATTTTAGTCATTAACAAGCTCTGGGTTTCCTATGATTGGATGTTAAAAGAATTGCCAAGGTCTTTTGTCGATGCTTTGCTCTTTGAAACCTATTGAAAATACATAAAGAATATCATATCTGGAAATTTGTGTTCACTATAATTTATTTTTTCGTGTTTTTCATGTGCAAGCAGACTTGCATCAAGAGCTGCTAAAGGATTTCTCTTCATCATTTAAGTGCAATCTAGCAGCAACTACTACATCTGATAAACTGCAAAACACAGAATATAGGATTCTTGAAGCTACTGTCAGGTACTCCTTTAATTATATTTCTTTGGATTAAATTGAAATGAAACTTCAGCTACGCTTGCAATTAAAGAAGTTGAAACTTCAATGTATTTCCTTTTCCATTCACACCCTGCCTGAAAGTGATGTATTTTAGCTTCTGAATATTCCATGCTTCCAACCTCTGCCTCCCTATATACACACACACACACACACACACACACACACACAGAGAGAGAGAGAGAGAGAGAGAGAGAAACTTGAATATACGTATGGAATCTCTCAAAGTTTTTTTCTACCAAATGGAGCCAAAGAATCACTAGGCTTGAATGATATATATGACACATGGTCAAATATTTATCATGATAAAATAATTTATCCTACAACTCTAAAGTATTTCTTTATCTTGGCTTCTTTTCCTTTCTTAAAAAAGATCTCTAAGTGCCCAAAAGGCTAAACTTACCATATAGAATTTCACTGTAACAAATACTACTATATTATACTTCAAACTTGTATTTTATTTTGAGACAGGGTCTCACTCTGTCACCCAGGCTAGAGTGCCGTGGCACTATCATGGCTCACTGCAGCCTCAACCTCCCTGGGCTCAGGCGATCCTCCCACCTCAGCCTCCCAAGTAGCTGAGACTACAGGTGTATGGCATCATGCTGGCTGGTTTTTTTTTTCGTATTTTTGTACGGACCAGATTTTACCATGTTGCTCAGGCTGGTCTCCAACTCCTGGGCTCAAGTGATGCTCCTCCCTCGGCCTCCCAGAGTGCTGGGATTACAAGCATGAGGCGCTGCACTCAGTCCAAACTTGTTTTCTTATAAAAGCACTTTGTAACAAAGATTGGGTCAAAAATCACTAAACAGATTTCAAGGAGGCAGGACTTAAGACTTGAAAGAAACAGGTATCCAGCTTCCCTATTGAGAGTGAATGATTGAGAAGAGCTTTGGTCCTAATAATGGAAAGATGCAGTCTCTCTCCCTTCTCCCATCCCACATTAAATCATCATCATCATCACCGTCTTCCCAGCTAAGGAACTCATCCTTGCCTGCTCTTTGTTCTGTTTATTTCGAAGCTGGGTTGGCTTTCCTCGGAGGACGGGTTGGCATTTTAAAGGTGGGAGTGAATTACTGAAGAATCGTCCACAGTTGATTGACACCTGCCTCTGCACTGCTGTTCAGCCTCTCCTCCCTCCCCCACTCTCTGCTCTCTCCTGCTCTGTCACAATGCTGAGGGCATAGTCAGCACTGTCACGGGGTTTAACTTTTATTTCTGCATTCCTGTCCACTCACGCCTCTCTTTGTAGAGATGAAACCTGCAGAGCTGGAATCGTGGATTCACTTGAACGTGGAAAGCAGCATGACTCAGCCCTCCCAGCCTGCAGAATGCGGGTTGGGACTGCCATGATCCCCCAACACGATTTCCCCTAGTTTCTTTTATCCCTTGTCATCTTTTATTAGCAGAGCTGATTTTATTTTTAAAAACCCATGAAACAAAACTAAAAACCAAACCAAAATTGTTCTACTGTGAAGGGAGGGCATGCGCAATGAAGTATTTTCCCAGGCGAGGTGAGAGTTTCTGCTCATTCACCCTCACGCTGTCTTCTTGTGGCTAGAAGCACATGTTTGCAAGTTGGGAGGCTAGGGTCAGGAATACAGTCAGCTTGTGACCACAGAGTAGGAAATAGCAGCTGGCTGTCACTACGAAATAGTACATCCATGGTCTCACTGGCACATGCATTAAACCAACAGAGTTAAACGCTCCTCATCAGTTATATCCAGCCTTTGTGAGTTCAGCGGCACCCATGACTCTTCATTCTGGATGGTTTGGCTCTTAGGCCAGTATTGGAGCAGATTGTGAAGTGGGAGCCAAGTGAGTTTGGCAGAACCTAAGACCGAGGTCAAATGATCATAAGAATTATTCAGACCTCAAATATGACACTTAGGCCAAAGGGAAGACTTTCTAAGAGGAGAATTTCTTCCTCCACATAGATGATGGGGTCTGAATGAACCGAATTAAAATAGAGCCAGTTTTGAAGCACCCATGGGTGCGCGTCTACGATTTTTATGTGGCCATTCACAAACCACTGGATAGGTAATGCTGTACTAAAAGGAATTTAAGCCTGTCAGGTTAATTACACAATATTAGGTACGAAAACAAACAGTGCAACACAAAACATAGCTACATCATTATTTGCAGTAAATGTTAACTCTAAATAAGTGCAACCTGTCTGTAAATGCTTGCTATAAACTAATTAAAAAAATAAAATTTGATGGATAAACATGAAAAAAAAATTCTCACCGAGAATTTTTTTTTTAAATATCAGCACTCATTTAGAGTTTGGGATTTGTGAAAGAAAGCTTTAAAAGGAGCAAACCTGATTGGCTGTGGCTGTTGCTGCGAAGGGGACACTTGTTGCAGGAGTTGTTGCTGCAGAGACAGTGGCGGACGTAGCGCTGTGCATCATGGGTACTTTCAGGAGGGGAACCATGGGAGCAATGAACAGGAGGGTGTAGCATTATGGTAATAGAAGTGGTATTTTGGCATGGTGAATATCAGAGCAGCAAGCCATCATGGGTTAAACCAGCAGATGGCATGCAATCACAATGCAAAGCAAGGAAGCATGGGAGAGAAATAAAAAAGGGAAAATAGCTTATTACAAGTACAATTAAAGGAAGTTTTAAAACATAATCAGTGATTCCCAGAAAGGCCAAAGCAGATTACTTTGGTTGATGTATTTATAAACATTTTACTTCTAACAATAGATCCATTCCCAATTCAGAGTATACGGTGTATGTAATAATGGTTGTTTCTAAAATTGTGAAAGGTGATGTCTGATGAAGCAAGAATATGTGATCATCACTTTTAATCATAAATTCTGAGACATCCAAGTCTCCATATGGAGGCCTAATTTGGGATAGGATGTTCTTTGGAATTATGGTGAAATTGAATTTTTTTTTTCAATTTGGAACTGCTTACATGAAATGGAATTGCTGTGGGTTGTGGTTTATTTGAATCAATAAACGATGGAGCAAACATCATAGCCTTGATGCAAATTCTAACACAGTTACTCTGAAATAGCCAGACAAAATTTTCAATGTTTCTTTTTCTTGACTCTAAATAGATCTAATCCACATGTCTTAAAGACAGACGTTTGTACCAAGGCATTCATGTGTGTGAAGACAACTATCTGCTATTAAAATTGAATGGCTAAGGGAATGCTGAGGTCCAGAAAAATCATGCCAAATAAATCAACACTTAAAATTAGAAAAGATAATTAAGTTAAGAAGCTCAGACATTCAGTTTCAAAATACATCCATTTATAATTTGTAAAAAATGAATACTTCTGGGAAACTCTGATCGCTCTAACACACAGCAAAGAGGAGATAAAGGCACACCACTATGAAACTTTCAAACATTGATGAAATTAGCCTGCCTCGCTGATAGAGTAAGCTCTGTTCCTTACGCTATACCATATAAACTATAAAGAGAAACAAAACACAAATCATTAAAAAGCAGACTCGTACTTGTGGCTTTATGTTTTTGTAGTGATTGTTCTAGCACAAGAGGTCACATTAAAACCGTCATTTTCTTAAATATACAAGTACATTTTTAAAAACCTATATGTTAACTCTAAAGCCAAATAAGCCTTCAAATCTACTATTTCCTGTAGCATTTCTACCATCTCTGAAATAAATTTCAAGCAAGTGAAGGTATTGTACATCATATAAAAGACAAATAAAAAAGGTTGAAACCTACCAATACTGGTAGCGGGTGTCATGCACAAAACTGACCCTGATGTCATGCAATGGTGGGTGGAAAAAGTGAATAAAGGGAAAGAAACAGGTTAGCGGTTTAGAGTTAACATTCAAAGTGAGATTGAAGCACAACCAGAAATAAGTAGGGTTAGTTAACACAGTCTTTTAGGGCCATTCACATTGTCAGTACAGACACAAATATATCAGACTTATTTTAAGCCAATATTATTCCAAGCTCACTCCTTAGACCACTGTCCACACTTTCTATTCATATGCATCGACATGATTCTAATAAGAATGACATGTGATAATGCTGTGGTGTCCTTCCTCTAAAACCTCAAAGTATTTTACAGACATTATCAAGTTAATCCTCCAAGGTAGGAAGCAGGTATTTTACAGATGAAAAATCTGAGGCATAGTAACTCCTCCAAGGTCATGCATGGTGTGGGTCAAGGGGAAGGGTAGAAATAGAATTCTCTTCCTAAATCCAGGTCATCTTTTATATTCACTAGAATACACTGAACTTCCTGCATTAAAAGTTTACTTGTTTGTTTGACTGTAAATGTTTTGTGTCAACAATGGTATGAAAATAAGAACAGTATTTAAGATTTAAGATATTCTCCAAATCAGAAACTTGCAGGGCAGGATGGGTGAATTTTAGATTACTGCTTGAAAGCCTAATCACCTAGGAAGACTGAGGTTCTTACAGGGAATGACCTGTATGAGCACATGGTCTTCTCTCTGTTGTAAGATTCATTGTGATAAAGGAGTAGTGCCTGGCAATAAAGCCTAAACACTGTAGAGGCAGAATAGTGCAGAGTTGCAGCTGAGTTAGGACCGGGGCTAAGGAATTTTGTCATGACTACTACAGGGTGATCCCTGAGGAGGATTTCTGGCAAAACTAGGAAATCTCAAGTTGGTGTCTGAGTGGGGAGGTAGGAGGTGGGAGGGGCGATTTCAACCCTTTCTTAGAAATAGCTGTCTTACTTGTGGTGGTCATAATTATCATACACGCATCAGGAAACTCTGACCATGAATATTATATTCATGCATGTTGTGGAGAACTGAAAGAAAACTGTATTGAAAGCTTTGGGGAATTATCTGCTACTGGTTCAGTTCCATGAAAAAAAAGTAATACATGGATTTAGATCATTGAAGACTGGGTGTCATGTAGGTGCCTGAGAAGTAGTTTCTTGTGAATATAGGAATGTCCTCTTAGAGTTTCAGAACTGACTTCTGAGATATTAGTTGGAGAATTTGAGATGTGTAGATCTTTATTCTCTGTGGAGCTGTTCACGCTGGAGGGCAACTTTTTGCCTGAACTACATTTTGATCAAGCTAACATGACCTAGTCAGGAAAGGGGGCTATTTAACTGGGCTACAGCCATAGTCTTCAACAAATGTGGGCCAATACATCCAACTTAAACCTTTCTCCAGCCCTATTCTCTCATCTTCACAATCAAACTTCTGGAAATCTACCTGCACATAAATGTTTACTTCCCTATCCCTACTGAGTCTTCATTCCTCTTCAATTTGGCTTTCATTTGACCTCTGCACTTAAATTGTGAATGCCAATCACCAGGAAAATCCCATATTGCTGCAGCCAGCAGGAACTCTCCCATCCTCACCTCACTGTTCCTGATTCTCAGCAGCATTCAGCACTCTGCCCTTCCCTCCATCGGAAGCCACTGTCTTCCCTTAGATTTTTGATCTCACACACACACACACACACATACTTTTCTTTCTGGCAAGTCCCTTTGTCTACTTTGCTGAACGACCTTCCTTCCCTGAACTCACTCTCTCTATGCTGGAGTTCCTCAGGACTCAGTCATGGATCCTTTTCATCTATGCTGCATTTCCTGTGGTGTATCGTTCACTTCGTGGGTTTGGATTCCAGGAGCTTCCATATTTGTGTATCCCACGCAGATTTCTTCTCAAAGTTCCAGGTCCTTTCCTCTAAATGCCCCCCTCACCTCTCTGCTTGGATGTCTCATAAGTGTATCAAATGGAACAGGACCGAACTTTGATCTTTTCACAGAAACTTTCTACACCTCGGTCTATGGCCACACCACCCTGAAAGCGCCTGATCTTATCTGATCTCAGAAGCTAAGCAGGGTCGGGCCTGGTTAGGACTTGGATGGGAGAAACTTTCTACACCTCAGGAGATACCTGATGGGCATCACCATCTAAGTAGAGCTCTAGTCTGAACTGAAAGTTAGGCCTGATACCCCTTCCCCTTGTGAACTTCCCAGGTCCAGCTCACCAATCAGCCAAAGCAATCCTGCTTCTAGCATGCAGCTTGCAGTCATCTGTTTGTCCGTCACAACTGCCACATCTGAAGTCCTGGTCACCATTATCTCTAGGCTGGCCTATGTGATAACATCCTACGTGGTCTTCCTGCTTCCATTCTCGTCCCTCCTTAGTTCATTCTCCAGCTGCTGGCAGAGTAGATCTTTCCAAATGCAGGCCTGGCCACTCCGCTGCTGGAAACCATTCAGTGGTTTCTCATTGCTTTTAGGATAAAGGTCCCCTGTGGTCTAGTCTCTGACTACCTCCCCAGGCCCTCCTACACCTCTCTTCCCTGGCACCATGATACAGACAGATTAATTTTCTTTTCTTTGAACTGAACACATTACACATTTGTCCTATTTTTGAGCTTCCCACAAGCTGTCCCCTTGGCCTAGAATAATCTTCACCTCACTTTTTTCATCTTCCAGATCTCAGGGTATATGTCACTTCTTTAGAAAATGCTCAGTTGTTATTTTACCTAACTCCCCATGCCATCAAGTCAGTTTCTATTTTTAATCTCACTGAACTCTACTTTTTCATTCATAGTACAGGTTGAGCATTCCAAGTCTGAAAATCTGAATCCAAAACGCTCTAAAATCCGAAACTTTTCAAGTGCTAACATGCCCCTCAAAGAAAATGCTTCTTGGAGCATTTCAGATTTCAGATTTTCAAATTTGGGGTGCTCAACTAGTTAATGTAATCCAAATATTCTAAAATCCGAAAAAAAAAATCCAAAATCTGAAATATTTCTGGTCCCAAGCATTTTGGATCAAGGGGTACTCAACCTGTACTCATAAAAAAAATGGCTGAGCACGGTGGCTCACACCTGTAATCCAAAAACTTTGGGAGGCCGAGGCGGGTGGATCACCTGAGGTCAGGAGTTCAAGACCAGCCTGCCCAACATGGCGAAACCCCATCTTTACTAAAAATACAAAAATTAGCTGGGTGTGGTGGTGCGTGCCTGTAATCCCAGCTACTCAGGAGGCTGAGGCAGGAGAATCACTTGAACCCAGGAGGTGGAGGTTGCAGTGAGCAAAGATCGCACCACTGCACTCCAGCCTGGGCTACAGTGCAAGACTCCATCTCAAAATAAATAAATAAATAAATAAATAAATTCTAATTGTATTTTCTATGGATATTTGTTGAACATTGACCTTTCCCCCTTTCTTGTAAACTCTGGGAGAGCAGAGATCTTGTCTGTCTAGGTCTATGGGGCACATAGTAGGTGGTCAATGTGTTGAATGAATGTTCTCTGCCATTAGTAAGAAGTGTGCTGGGAGTGATTTGTTTCTAAAATTTAATAAAATACCCAGTTTGTGAGTTGCTCCGTTATAGAGTCAACCATGGATGGATTCAAAGTTACACCTGGCCGGGTGCAGTGGCTCACGCCTGTAATCCCAGCACCTTGGAAGGCCGAGGCGGGTGGATCAAAAGGTCAAGGAGATCAAGAATGGTCTGGCCAAGATGGTAAAACCCTGTCTCTACGAAAAATACAAAAAAATTAGGCGGGTGCGATGGCAGATGCCTGTAACCCCAGCTACTCAGGAGGCTGAGGCAAGAGAATCGCTTGAACCTGGGAGGCGGAAGTTGCAGTGAGCCAAGATCACGCCACTGCACTCCAGCCTGGGTGACAGAGTAAGACTCTGTCTCAAAAAAAAAAAAAAAAAAAAAAAAAAGTTACACCTATAAAAATGCCCTCTTATTTTTCTTTCATTCAAATGTGGAGCGGAGGGTCTCTTGGAGAGCTTTGCTGTGCCATGCATGTGAATACCAATGGTACTGCAAATAATCCACAGCTCCCACAGCTGCACTGGGCTAGGATCAGTCATGTCACTTTGGCTTCAGTCCTGGATGTGGCTGAAATCCTTAACCAAATTAATTCCATGAGCCTCTCTCTCTAAGTGGCCTAATAATGCTGTGAATATTGGAAATGCATAGCTTATGCATGTGTGGCTCCCTTACTCAATGCCACATCTCTGCCTTTCTATAACACTCCCATCCTCTACTCTCTGCATACACCCTGTATATACTTTATGTTATAGTTATGATGGACAATTTTCTATTCTTCAAGTACACTCTTCCCACATCCCAAATGGGATGCTTTTCCCCCTCTGATAAAATCTTGCTTCTCTTTCAAACTCCTAGGCAAACTTCTCCTACTTCGGAAAGTCTTCTTTCTCCATATCCTTCGTAACCACCACCTGGTGCACATGCTGGAGGCATAATTCATTGTCCCCTCTCCTTCACTCTTGAATAGCTTTGCCCAGACCCTCAGGTACTGTTTCATCCTCTGCATAATATTTGGTTTTCACATCATTATGAACTCTTTTGTATTCTCATTACTGGCTCTGGAACCCAGAACATAGTACGGGTTCAAGGTATGTTTGCTGAATTGAATGGAATAAATTTTGTTGTGCTTATGCAGATATAGATGCCACTGAACACTGATCAATCTTTCACCAAGTCATGTGACAATCTGATGTAACATTTACACATTTCTCATCATTAGGCCATATCTGGACACTGTCCCCTGTTCTACTTATTCTGTACTTTCAATGTAATGAAATAAATCAAGGAAGGATTCTGTGGGTTGCCTTTGTTCTGATCAGTTGAAGCATTTCACTAAGGCACCAATTCTATGAACAAAGACTTCTCAAATGTTTTCTGCTTCAGTTGCACAAATATTTCAGCTGTCATATCTGTGAGCCAGAATTATCTGGGTAGTTCCGTTAATTATGTATTCCACTTTGCAGTGTAGACACAGCCTCAGTTTTTCCATCTGCAAAATGCAAATAACCATGCCTGCCACTAACAGAACTGCAACATCTTGAAGAATAATGAGATAATGTCTATAAGAACATTTACAGTAACTTAGAATAAACCTGTCAGAGAAATGCCAAGAATTATTATGCTGCTATTTTTGTAAGTGTGTGTGGTTTTGCCACTTTCCTAACATAGAAAAGAAAAAGTCTAACTACTTGGTTAAAATAATCCCAATCAAAAAAGAAAAAAAAAAAAGAAAAAGAAAACTTCCACCCGCGGCAAATGTATTAGGGCATCAACTAGGGCAATAATGATCTTAGCATGGTTTGGGAGAAGACTCTCATATTTTGCATAACATTTTATATTAATATCTTTGCAAACTGGAGGCAGAATTCCCAAAATCCAAATTCACATTGTGTCAATGGGAGAATTTTAGTATCATATCAAAAGCTTTAACTATGAATGGTTTTTGATCAAGGGCAACCTTCAGGAAAACACAAAATACTTTTTTGTTTTATATTTAAGTTTATGTAAAACATTTATAGAAAAATCAAAATCTGTTCATTTAAAAGTAGTGGGTCCTCTATGTACCAAGTTGTAAGAATTATTTTTGAACATCTTCACTTGATTTGCAGAGGTTTCAAATCAACAATGATGAACAATGAGTGATTATCATCTTTATCATTTTAGAAATAAAGTTGAAAATGTGGCTTATAAGAAAGAAAATCAGAAGCAAAACCTTGAGCTATAATGAACAATAAAATTCCTGGTACGGGTTTAAGTGGGTTAAAGATTATTTTAATTTCCTTTTAATAAAATTATTTTCTCTTTCCTCATTTAAGAGAAATGTGAAAATTCTTAGCAGTTGAAATACCATTTCAGAACACTAGATCCACATGTTTGTTCACTCTGATATTCATGTCTTGTAAGAAATGGAAACCCTTCTAGTCACTGTATTGGTGTGCCAGGACCCACTTTTTGGCTTCCAAAGCCCACTGTATTGAGGGTTGCCAGACACACTTAAGCTGTTCCTAAAGAATCCACCAGAGGGCGGAAGTACACAACCACAGCAGCCAATGCAGCCGCATGGGTCCTTCACGCAATACATTTCATCAACAAAAATCAGGTCATTGCATAAGGGATGTTGTTTATCCTTGCTTTGGAAATGTTTAAAAGGCTTCCAGGTGAAATATTTTAAACTGATGATTCTTTCAGTGATTTAACAAATCAGTCATTATTGGGTTAGAGAATTAAACATGTGCTGGAGGGCTTCCGGGTCTTTTGGCAGGCTTAGCACCAGAGCTCCATAGGTATTCCCAGGACATGGTAATGGCAGTAACATCCATTCTTCAGAAACAGGCTTCTCCTTTTACATTTTTCCCCTCGGTATATTCTTCCTTAATTTTTTTTTTTTTATCATAAAATATCTAGTGGCCAAGAGGTCTATAATGAGACACTTTGTAGAAACCACACAGGACATTAACGTAAGTTTACCTTCTAGTAATTATTTTACAAATGTGTTATCTCAAGTAGATTACATGTTAAAACACTGCTATGCTGTAACAGCACTGGGATGTCACTAATTAAAGCTGTAATAGGGCAAGAGTGAACCCCTAATAAATACTGCATTAGAGATTTCTTCTACAAGTCTGTGAATTTAAGATAGGTTCAAAACTAAAATAAGAAAAGTAAACACTGAAAAACCACTTTGCTCACATAATTTATATCTTAACTAAAATATGTATTGTTCACAGGTTACTAATCCATTTCAAAGTGTAGATTTTATACAAAGAATATCACAGAAATATTTTACCTCCCTCTGATGTTAACTCTGATAAGCTATGGGATTTAAGGAAATGGATAATAAGCTGGAAAAGTTCAAACTTATGGATTTGAATCAAAAACCTCTTTTTGTTAGAATTGTTATTCATTTATATTTACCTTCATTTCACTGTTGTGGGCTGAAGAATTTTGACTCACAAAGAACTCAATGGATGGTCTTCCCACCAGGGCTTACGTTATCCCCTGCTTCTAACATTGACTATAAGGTGAAAACCGAAGTCAATTACAGTGACTATCTTTGCATATGGTGTGCGTGTGTGTATCTGTGGTTAGAGATGTCGGTGCAAATAGGGGAGGGATGACATGCTTTATACTTTTGTTTTTTTACTTTTATCTGACTTTTTGGGGTCATTTATTCAAAAATTCACTTTTATCTGCTCTTTTCTTTTTTCAGGAGAACTCTGTGGTATGTGTATATAGAGGCAGGTCTGGGTGGTAGAATGTGATGTAAATGGAGTTGGTCACAGGGAAACTCAGTTCTTTTTCTCATTAGTTGTGGCACCTTGGAAAGTCACTTCTCATTTAGGGGGCCTCAGTTTTCTCATCTGTAAAACAATCATCTGGATGAGGAGATCACTAAGAGTCCTTTAAACTCTAAGATTCTATGACTATTACAATGGATCTTTTAGTGGAATCATAGTTAATGCACATGGTACGTAATAGTATCAGGCATTGGCTTAGACACTGAGGATAAGAGCTCTATATACTTGTGAACTTGGTGAAAGTTGAGAAGGATGGAGAAAGAGATAGAATGGATATAAAAATATGAGTAGAGAATTGCTTTAATTTGAATAGTCTCATTGTTTTAGTGCTCTGAATAGAAATAGAAAAAAAATGGTTAGTATTTACTGGAATTGCTATTTTTTAGGTCATTCACAGTTAACGACAAATTTCAACTGTCACACATAAAAGGTCTTATTTACATAAACAATTTGACAGGGCTTGTGTGAATACGAGAAACCAAAAGCCCTAACTGCTCTCTGTTTCTCATGGGTTAAATCTGTCTTTTCAATCTATCAAATATTTGGCTTTAGAATCCTAACAGTCTTTAGCTATCATTCAAAGTAAGGTAAATACATTTAGATAGCTAGGACAACGATGAATTTCAAACTGTATTATACCTTCAAAAGCAAACTAGATGCCACCAAACAGCTTAAAGAAATGAGAAGAAAGCACATGACCAGAAGGGCACAGGACATAGGGCAGTAAGGGCACATACCTGTTGGAATGAACGCGGCGTGTTGCTGCAACTGTGCGCTGGTGAGAGCCTGCTGGTAGTGCAAGACGCTGGGGTTAAAGACCGCACTGGTACCATTGCTTTTTTCAAGTGCTTGTCTCTTTGGTAAAGGATGAAGAGCACCAGGGGGAAAGGCCTAGAAATGAAGAATTCGATAAGATATGTCTAACTTAAAGCAAACACAACTTCCGTGTTCATAGAGATCATCAATTGCAACATTCTTTTTAAAAATGACAGCTAAGGAGATGCCTCTGCCATGCACCTTAATTTAAACAGCGGCAATGTCGAATGAGTGAGAATTTGTTATTGAGAGCGAAAGCATGATTTCTGTAACCCAAAACGGTAGCATCTCAACTAAGGAAAAGAAAAACTATCAAGCAACAACAACAACAAAAAAATGGCTTCAGCTTTTAAAATGAGTTAAACTATTCTAAGGGGGAGGAAGCATTGGTGTTATTATTAATACCTATTCTTTTATTTAACTAAATGGCAATTTCTTGAATTTAAAGGTTAATAAGAATTATAATGAACATTTTCTGAGTCAAATAATTTAAATTTGCTTCACTCTTTTGGAAAAGGTATTAAAATTTGTTAGGATTAATTTATTTCACAGATTACGTATGAGAATGAGATGGCTAAACACCTTATTGGATTTTTTCCATAAATTAATAATAATGATTGTTCGCAACCAATATTTTACAAGTAATACAAATCTCAGATGGTTCTCTGAAAAGCTACATGCAAAGCGAAAGGTGAAAGGTCAAAGTACCAGGTCTACAGTTGCTTCGAGAGGTCGCTTCATTGCTTTGGCAGTCGACTGAGTCTTTTAATAACAGGCAGCGAGCACATGATGGCAGTGGGCCAATGGGATTCAAGCGAATTAACATACAGGTAAACAGCAAGCAGAGGTGCATCATGGGAACGGCATTGCATTGTGGATAGGTGAGAAGGAAAAAAATATTCTGAATGCAATATACAACGTACAAAACACTAGGCATGCACAACAACAAAAATGTTCTCTAAAGAAATGAATATTACACCTTAAATTAGTATTGAAGCAAAAATGCATCTACTATACCTTAGTTAAAAGCATATAAGAGAGTAAAATATAGATGTTTGAAATTCAGGAAAGTTAATTAAAACAGCAGCTTGCATACACACCATAAGCATTTTTTATATTGCTTCAGAAAAAAATGCAAAATTTGTAAGGGCCATAGGATCGAAGAACTTCTGATAAGTTAGTTTTCAAATATGAAACAATGAATCCATCGAGTAAGGATAAGACCCAAGTTGAAATTTTTCATAAAAATAATTTAAAATTCATAGCTAGCCTAACAAAATGAAGTGGCGAACTGAGACAAAAAATTCAGGCAAAAAAATATTCAAACACAAGATTATTTAGGCGAAACTGTTGGGTTTGGATCTTTATTTTTTGTCTGAATCATGTGGATAATTGTCTCAATTCTTGTCTTCACTCTGCTAGTGTGAGTCTTGTCATGTGGACTAAAGTTCCAAATTTAGTGTCTTGAATTTAAATAGTGAGTTTCCAGAATTCCCCACTTTTATTCCATCATCCTGTTTCTAACAACCAACTTATCATCCATTCTGTTTTCTACTACATTTGAAATGTTCATTTCATTTATCTCAAACAACTTACCGGATTATACTAAGAAAATACCCTTTAAAAGGTATTTAGTGTCCCCCGGTATCAAAATAATTTCTATTTAGTAATTCTATTTGTACTTTTAGCTACAGTCAGTGAGCAACCCCATTAATGAAAAGTGGAACTCTTGGAAAGAACACATACAACAGCTAAAAATAGCAAACAGCTAAAAATAATAGCAAAGAACTGCTTGAAAGATTAGAAGTAAAATAATATCTTTAACTTAGAACCATAATTTTGGGAAGACAGTTTCATTTAAACAACTGAAATAAAAACAAATATGGATTGATTTAGACCACGATGAAAAATTTTCCTATTCTTTGTTAATTGTTGTAAAAAAAAAAAAAAAACAAAATTAAAAATTCTATGATGGAATTCTATGCAAATAAATAATTCAAAGGAATTGCTCCAATGCAAATAAAAAATGAAATACCCTTTTCTATGTTTAGCACAATAGGTAAATCCCTAAGGTTTGTCTAATAAATACAAATATTATATTCCAAAGTTTTGAAATAGAACTTTGTCATTTGACATGAGATAGTACTAAACCTTTAAAATGGGAAACAGTTAATGACATTTTCCTGGATAAAGGATGTTTATTATTGTTTTATAATTCAGGATAAAAAGTATGGAGATAATAGGGGAGAGCTGTGGAGGGGAAGAGACTAGAAATAAAGTAGAAAGAACTACAGGCAGAGAAGAGATTTAGAATGGCCAATGGAGAAGAAAATGTTTTGGAAGGTAGTTTTGATCAGGGTCATCGAATAACATGAAATCAATGTTGTGAAAGTACAATTGTGAACATTAAAAACAATGAGCTGACAAAACTTCTGTGTACTGGATATTCTTTCCTTGCATGTAACTTTGACATCATGTAACTTCCATAATGCCATTTTTGTTTCAAATCTTCCATCCTTGCACAGCTTTGCATTGTTAAGCAGTGCAGGGTTTTCTTTTGTTTTGTTTTTCGAGCTTCAGTTAATTTGCGTCAGCTGAAGAAGGTTACAAAGCCTATTCTCATGGAACACATTGAGAACGTGAACTGGATCGTTAAACTCAAAATCATTTTGGCCTTAACTTTCTGGACTCAATTTTTCCCTTCCCGTTTGCAATCCTAAGTATTTACAGAATGAATCCACTAATGGGTTGATCTTTTCCGACATGTTAACTAGAAGAGCGATTGTGTCTCCAAAGGCTGATATTCATGAACAAAAATTTGACTTAACAAGGAACCATTTAATGAAGTCTCCAAGTACAATGAAAAATAATAAACATTTCCCTTTAGGATTGTCACCTGGAAGGTTAATGTTCTTCTTCTGGTCTTAGTGTGATGAAACTTAATTTCCATAGAATTTAGAATAATCTAGGAATGTAAAAAAACTGAGAACACTAGAGTGAGCAGGACAGTGACATGTATCTCTTTCTATCACTCCATGGCATGAGTTTTCTTTATTAGAGGCAGATCTCTCCTTTTTAAGTAAACACTGAGGTCTTGGAGGGTGGGGTGTGCATATTAACATGCTGTTCATCTCACACGGTGAAGCAGGTATGTGGAGAATGTATTTTAAAAATCCATGTGGATGAATAATCATGTTATAATGTACCATTTTCATATACAGATGCTCAGTTTTCAGTGATTTTGACTGCTGGCATATGTTTACCTACATTGAAAGATCTTCAGGCTTAGAACAGATCTCATAGATCACCAAGCCCAGTGTATCCTAAGATCCTCCTTAAGCACCAAGACAGTTAATTGAGTCCTCACTATGTATCAGCCACTTGGAATCCATCTGGCTGGCATCACCAACATTCTGAGCCTTTGCTTCTCTGGGCCTCTCCAGTTTGGTGAGCATGGGTGATGAGTCAGAGGAGGTCCTATGGGCAGTTAGGCTTTTATTTTTTTGAATTGAGGACCAATCCACCTGCAAGTCAAGGTAATCGAACCAACTGCCCACATCAGGCATGGTAGGCAAAGACCAAATCTGAGGGGTCAGAAAACACTGACAACAATGATCAGAGCTGTCACTTTAAAGTAGGAAAGAAAGTAGACAAGTAGGATGCCAATCAAAGTTCCTGTACAGACTTTCCTCAACAATCAAAACATATCTAGCTGATGGCCGCTTGTCCTGTTTCCTTTTGCAAAATGGTTCTTTCCTTGTGTCACTCCATTTTGGTGTATGTGAACAAAGATTGCTTGTATGAAGATCAGACACCTTTTGTGTTAACACTACCGAAGAAAAGTTCTGTCTGGCTTATTCTCATGTTTAAAAAATTCTGGTGATTGTGATGGTTATGTTTTAAGAAGTATTTAAAAGAATAAGACTCTAAAGGAACTAAATGTCTTTTATTCTGGAGTCAAAACTTTCCATTCTTTTTAAGCATCTAATTAAAATAAGTGGGAAATCTCCAGACAATAATAAAAATTGTACCCTGGAAATGCTTGGGGTTTATATATGGAAGTCATGGATGGAATATTAATATCTTCTAACTGCATTCATCACTCCTGTTTGTCCTTTTAAATAAGGAAATAAAATAATAGCTTTTCTTTCATGAACTGAGTAATTTTGCCATTAGAGTAGCAATACTTTGACTTTATCCAACAGCACCTAGGCTGGTTTCAAATGAGCGTCTCACTTCAACTAAAAACACATGACAGATTCAGTAATTTTCATGTCATTGTCAGAAAGAACCTGGCTTTTGTTCTGAAACTACATTCCTTTGGGTTGTCTTTGACGATGCTGCAAGATCCTCTGACTTATCAGAACTCCAAATTTGGGCACGGTGTAACAATCCAAGAAACTATGGTAACTAACACTGTTGGCATCCACTGCAATAATCTTTATGCAGCTTGAGGAATGTAACCATGAATGTAATGTGAAAATGTATACAAGGGTACACAGAAGAGTACAGCTTTGACTTGAAGAAATGCAGCAGGGAAATGACCTGTTTGTGTAAATGGCCATTTTCCCTCTTATCCCCATCAGCCCAGGTCATCTACCACTGACATATACTAGGTACATTGTTCCTTTAATGACTGAAGTATATATTGGTTGCAGATGTTAGAAATGGTCCATTGAGAAAACAGGCAGATGAAATCAGGGCTCAGCCCTAAGGTCATTATTAGTACCTTGATATGTTGTGTTAATAAGTACAGGCATAGGTTGTTTTATTGCACTTTGTTATATGGTACTTCGCAGATACTTCAGTTTTTTAAAATTGAAGGTTTGTGGCAACCCTATGTTAAGTCTATCAGTGTCATTTTTCCAACAGCATGTGATAACTTTGTGTCTTTGTCACATTTTGGTAATTCTCACAATATCTTAACATTTAATGTTATTATATCTCTTATGATGATTTGTGATCAGTGATGTTTGATGTTACTATTTTAATTGTTTTGGGGCACCATGAACCATGCCGCGAACTTAATTGATAAATGTCATGCATGGTTTGACTGCTCCACTCACTGGCTATCACCCCTCTCTCTCCTTCCTCAGGCCTCCCTATTCTCTGAGACAAAATTATATTGAAATTAGGCAATTAATAACTTTAAATGGCCTCTAAGTGTTCAAGTGAAAGAAAGAGACACACATTATTACTTAAAATACATACTCCATATTGGAGCTAGAAATGATTAAGCTTAGTGAGGAAGGCATATCGAAAGCCAAGATATGCTAAAAGCTACACTTCTTGTGCCAAGGTTATCCATGTTGTGACTGCAAAGGGAAAGTTCTTGAAGGAAATTAAAAGTGCTACTCCAGTGAACATACAAATGATAAGAGAGCAAAATAGCCTTATTGCCGATGTGGAAAAAATTTTAGTGGGCTGGACAGATCTAACCAGCCATAGCATTCCCTTAAACCAATGCCTTATTTATTTATTTATTTATTTATTTATTTATTTATTTATTTTCTTGAGGCAGAGTCTCACTCTGTCACCCAGGCTGGAGTGCAGTGGCACGATCTCAGTTCGCTGCAACCTCTGCCTTCAAAGGTTCAAGCGATTCTCATGCCTCAGCTCTTCGAGTAGCTAGAATGATAGCCGTGTGCCACCATGCCCAGCTAATTTTTGTATTTTTAGTAGAGATGGGGTTTCACCATGTTGGCCAGGCTGGTCTCAAACTCCTGGCTTCCAGTGATCCACCCACCTCTGCCCCACAAAGTGCTGGGATTACAGGCAGGAGCCACTATGCTGGCTGAAAACCTAACTTAGAGCAAGGTCCTGACTCTCCTCAATTCTATGAAGCCTGAAAGGAGAGAGGAAGATACAAAAGAACAGTTGGAAGCTAGCGGAGATTGGTTCACGAGGTTGAAGCAAACAAGCCGTCTCTATAACATAAAAGTGCATGGTGAGCAGCAAGGGCTGATGGAGAAGCTGCAGCAAGTTATTCAGAAAATCTAGCTAAGATCACTGATGAAGGTGGCCACACTAAAGAACAGATGTCAATGTAGACAAAAAAGCCAGATATTGGAAGATGTCAACTAGGACTTTCAGAGCTACAGAGTAGTCAAGACTGGCTTCAAACCTTCAAAGTACAGCAGCCAACTCTTGCTAGAAGCTAATGCAGCTGGTGAATTTAAGTTGAATGCTCATTTACCATTCTGAAAATTCTAGGACCTTTATGAATTATGCTAAATTTACTCTGCCTATGCTCTAGAAATGAAACAACAAAGCCTGGATGACAGTATATGTATTGACAACATGGTTTACTGAATGTTTTAAGCCCACAGTTGAGACCTACTGCTCAGAAAAAAAAGATTTGTTTCAAAATTATTACTGTTCATTGACAATGTACCTCATCACCCAAGGAGTCTGGTGGAGATGTACAAGGAGATTCATGTTGTTTTCATGCCTGCTAACACAACAGCTATTCTGCAGCCCATGGATCAAGGAGTTGAACTGTCAAGTCTTATTAATTAAGAAATAAATTTTGTAGGACCGTAGCTGCAATAGATAGTGATTTCTCTGATGGATCTGGGCAAAGTAAACTGAAAACCTGTAAAGGATTCACCATTCTAGATGCCATTAAGAATATTCATGATTCATGGAAGATCAAAATATCAACATGAACAGGAGTTTGAAAGAAGTTAATTCCAATCCTCGTGGAAGACTTTGAGGGGTTCAAGACTTAAATGGAGAAAGTAACTGCAGATATAATGGAAATAGCAAGAGAACTAGAATTCTTAATAGAAGTAGAGCCTGAAGATGTGAGTGAATTGCTACAATTTCATGATAAAACTTTAATGGCTGAGGAGTTGCTTCATGGAGCAGCAAAGAAAGTAGTTTCTTGAGATGGGTTCTACTCTTGGCTAAGATGCTGTGAACATTGTTGAAATGACACCAAAGGATTTAGCAAAGTGTATAAACTTAGTTGACAAAGTAGCAGCAGGGTTTTAGAGGATTGACTCTAATTTTGAAAGAAGTTCTACTCTGGGCAAAATGCTATCAAGTAACATTGCATGTTACAGAGAAATCTTTCATAAAAGGAAGAGTCAATCAATGTGGGAAAGTTCATTGTTGTCTTATTTTTAAGAAATTACTACAGTCATCACAACTTTCACCAATCACCACCCTGATCAGTCAGCAGCCATCAACATCAAGGCAACATCAAGGCAACATCTTCTACCAGCAAAAATATACGACTCACTAAAACCTCAGATTGTTGGTTAGCATTTTTTAAGCAATATTTTAAAATTAAGGTGTGTATATATTCTTTAGACATAATGTTCTTGCACATTTAATAGACCACAGTATAGTGTAAACATAACTTTTATACGCACTGGGAAACCAAAACATTCATGTGATTTGTTCTATTGTGATACTCGCTTCATTGCAGTGGTCTGGAACCAAACCCACAATATCTTTGTGATATGCTTTTACTTGAAGGACTAATATTTTCATATTATCAGGGCCTCATTCCATACCTCAGTGACCAAGGATAGCCACTGGGACCCAGGCTGAATCAATCACAGCATCCTGTCACTGACCACAGGGACAGCCACCAAAATGATGTTTAACTTCTTCCCCCGCCCCAATATCTAATTTGAGCTGGTATAAAAGACACCATTCTCTCCCTTGTCAAAAGATGTAAGAATGCATCCCTATAGATGTCCAAAGCCTTGATCCCAGGTCCTGTAGAGAAGCTGACCTTAGAGAATGGTGTGGCTATAGTAAGAGAAGTAGGCAAGGGAAAGAAGAGAGTGACCTGGTGGGTCTGAAGTTTCTGAACCCAGGCATTCCTGAGCCCATCTCTACTGAAAATACGAAAATTAGCTAGGCATGGTGGCATGCACCTGTGGTCCCAGCTACTCGGGAGGCTGGTGCCTAAGAATCTCTTGAACCTGGGAAGTAGAGTCCAGTGAGCCAAGATCGTGCCACCGCACTCCAGCCTGGGTGACAGAGCAAGACTCTGTCTCAAAAAACAAACAAATAAAGAAATTGTATGAAAAAATATGTTCTTAGTGCCCATCAATCAACACACCAATTATGATAAGTTGGAGCTGGCCTAAAATAATGATTACAATGAAAAAAATCTTACTTCTTATGGGCTGAGATCCTCACTAGGTGGATAGTAGAATGGATTCCACATTGGCAAAATGTGTCAGGGGCCTCATTTGTGCTCTAAAAGAATTCCTTTTTTATCAGCCTTAAGTGATCAGTTTACTCCCCTCCTTCCCATTCCCAATTAAAATGAGTTTTGGAAACTACCCTTTTACTAGAACAAAAAAGGGGAGAATTTCTCTATTTTTTATTGACCCTCTTGTGTAGATACATACATCTCCACATATATAGGAATTCACACTCAGAAAAATCAGCATTATGTCCAATAACATAAGCATGAGAAGGACAAGAGGAAAGGACACTAAATGGACAAGAAAAGGACTCAGAGATTAAACAAAAACAGTGATTTAGATGAAGCGCCCTGTGCTCAAGGTGCATGGAAATAAGCAGCTCAGATTGGAAAGGTCTCTATAACCACATGCTCCGCACCCAGTGGTGATTACCTCAGGGCAGACGTTGCCTTTCTTGCTGTATCCCTATCACTGATTGCAGGTCCGTGCCTTAATAAACATTTGTGCAAACAATGTTGAGTAATGGTGAACTTGTTTGTGTGACAGCTACCCTTCCATTTTAATCAGTAATCAGTGTATGAGGTGGTGGTTGCTAGCTAGAACAAGGTGTTTTCAAACTGTACTTTTCATCTCTGCAGTCATAGCTCTCCTTCTTGAGGGAGGACTGACCACTGAGTCCTTCATGCCTTCTGGACCCGATTAAGCATTTCTATCATGTCATTGAGGAGCATTTTATTGCTCTCAGTTACTAACTCCAAACTCCTTGAGGGCAAGGAAACCTGCCTGATTTATTTATTCTACCCAGCAAGTGCCAGATGCATGGTCTCATTAAATTTTTTGAAAGAATGAATGCATAGTGCCTATCACATATTAACACAGACTTCTGATAAGCCAGAGAGCTCGCGTGAAAACAAATTAATTAGAAACTTCTGCAACCTGATGCAGAGGTTCTCAAGCTTTGTGGTGCATTGGAATCACCTGGGAGCTTTTAAAAAATGCCACTGTCACCAGGTGTGGAAGCTCGTACCTGTAATCTCAACACGTTGGGAGGTAAAGATGTGAGAATTGCTTGATCCCAGGAGTTTGAGACTAGCCTGGACAACATGGCAAGACCCTGTCTCTACAAAAAAATTTAGAACTTAGATGGGCCTGCACCCAGCTACTCAGGAGGCTGAGGTGGAAGCATCACTTGAGCCCAGGAGTTTAAAGCTACAGTGACCCCTGATCATTCCACTGCACTCCAGCCTGGATGACAGACCCTGTCTTTAAAAAAAAAAAAAAAAAGTCACTGCTCAGGCCACACCAGACCAATTAAATAAGAAAATAAGAAACTTCAGGGAAAGGGACAGATGTCAGGTCAGACCCTTCAGGTTGTTCCAAAATGTAGCCAAGTTTGATAAGCAGTGTCTAGGCAGGTGCTTCTCAAATGTTAATGTGCATACGAAACACCTGGGGGATGTTTTACAATTTAAATTCTGATTCCCTGAGGTCTGGGGCGAGGCTGAGGATTCTGGAGGCTCCACAGGCTTCTGGGTGATCCTAATAATGGTGCATCTGGTCTCTAAGGGACAGTTAGGCTCCCTGAGATTCTGAGCAGCCTCCCAGGCCATGATAATGATGTACTGCTGGTCTCTAACGACAGTAGGTGACTCAGGGAAGCAAGCCTAGGTCACAGGTCTTTTTTTTTTTTTTTTTTTTTCTGCATCAGCCAGGATGGCTCCACTTTCATCTGTTTCATTCATTGCTATTCTGCATAAAATCTCACTGCGGTGGAGAATGTGACCAGCACTGCCCTTGTGATAAGTGCAAGAAGAGGAGAGAATGGGAGTAGCGAAAAGCCAGATCACTCGCTGGGCTTCTCTTAGGCCACAGCTGTCCTCCGCCGCTGCTCCAAGGAGCTGGTTGCCTCCTGGTGCTCAGGTGCAGAAATGCGCCTTTCTTTCCTCTCTCTGAAGCGGTGCCCACCTTCGTGTTCATTACAAGGCCCTGAGCCTCTCTTAAGAAGACCCTAAGTGAGCACACTCAATCTCCGCTGCCCTGGGAGTGGGGAACGGAGCTCAGGGACCCCAGGACTTTCCCTGCACCTGAGGGATTTACTTATTGTGCTGAAGAAGGGCAGGAGGGGAAAACAAAACAAAACAAAAAGGGGGAAAACAACAGCAAAACTTAGGCAGCGGAGCAGCAGGAATAGCAGCCTTCCATGTTTCCCGAGTGTTGGGAAGAACATCCAAGTCCCAGCCCGGAGCGGCCTCCGCAGAGGCGCCAGGGTGCAGGGGCGGCGGGCGGCCGCACTTACCATGACTGTGGCCGCGGCCGCGGCTGCCTGGGCGGCCACCGCAGCTTGGTTGGCTTGGTGCTGCGCAGCTTTGATTTTGGCCTGCAAGTGTGCAGGAGGGTGAAAATATTTGCATTTCTCCCTCATGCAACGCCCCTTTATGTAATCCATACAAACGGTTACGGTGTTGTCACTTGTGTCGATCATGGTGCTGTCTGCGGGGTGTGCAAAGCGGCAGTCGGTCTCTCCCCGGGCACAGTTTCCTCGCTGGAACTCCCTGCATACCTAAGACAGGGAATAAGAGCCGCGCTGCAGAGGCAAGCCTGAGCCCAGGCGCCCCTGCGGCCCCGGCCACCGTGGGAGGAGCAGAGGCTGCCTCGCTTTCAATGGTGGCTCTTGAACCACTGATAAGAAAAGACTGATTATCCAGAACCCAGGTAACCACAATCTCTGAGACACTCATTTGAGTTTTGTTTTACCCCCTTTTCTAGGGTGAAAATCTATATTGAGAAAATAATCCGAAATCTGCAGTTCAGCTAAAATAACAAAGGAAAAGCAACAAGGCCTCCATTGTCCCTGGGTGGCATATTATGCAGCTATCTATCTATCTATCTATCTATCTGTCTGTCTATCCATCCATCCATGTATCTATCATCTGTCATCTATCTATTTATCCATGCATCCATTCCTTTATCTATCATCTACCATCAATCTATCCAATCATCTATCCATCTGTTCATTCATCCATCATCTATTATCTATCATCTATCAATCTATCCATCTATTATCTATTATTCATCTATCCATCCACCCATCCATCCATCCATCCATCCATCCATCTATTATCTGTTAATCGATCATTATTTTAATGGTAAAAACTGCAATTACTAATGTTATCTACCATTTATCTACCTACCATCCATCCATCCATCCATCTATCCATCCATCATCCATCCATCCATCATCTGTCCATCCAGCCATCATCTATCATCTACTTATCTATCTAAAATCTATCAATTAATTAATCATCTATCTAATCTAGTTACCTGTGTATATACTTGCTTACCTACCAATAATCTATTGTCTACCAATCACCTATAATCTATCTACCTCTCTCTATATCTTCAATCTCCTACTCGGATGACAATTCTGAGAATGCTATAGGTTTTTTTGTGTGTGTGGAGGGATAATTTCACCATCGATCAAGCTACCAGGTCATAGCTGTACAAAAAGAATCAGGGAAAATGACGACAAACATGTTCCTCCTCTCTCTGAGGAGGTGGGGTGGGGTGAATCTGAACATTCCTGTTTCCCACTCCTTCTCCCCTGCTCTACAAAGATAACATAATCATAAATCAGAAGAACAATATCTAAGACACCAAAATTTTCATTTTTAAGGTCACTATACTATTTTTGACAGCACAGAAAAGAAAAAAAAAGACAAAAGAGAGAAATATGGCAAGAGATATAGAGAAAGAAATGTAGGGAAATAGTTTATTTTTAAAATTCTTTAATGCTAAATTATCCTGAAATCTCAAGTAACTAGGATTCTCCACCCCTGAGAATTCTGGTGGATCAAGATTTTACTGTGTGAAAAAATATTTCTTTAGAATTTGAAGAGTATTCTTAATTATTCCCTGAATATAGATAACATGAAATAGCATACATAACATATGTATATTGCTTGTATAATTCTTCTCTGTTTATAAATATTAGCAGGAAATAATTATGCATAGAATTGTAAGTTATTTCTTTTTAGGCTCCAATTCCAAATTGGATATGTAAGTGATCATCATGTTGATCATTAGTGATGTTATATGAAGGGCCCCTGACATGAAATTCAAGTATTGTGAATGTCAGACAAACTTAGGAAATACTGACCAGTTACCAGGCCAGGTTGAAGGTAACAGCATGAATCACCAGATTGTTAATTGTTTCCTCCTACTTGGATATTAGCCAACATTCTATCTTTAGTTCATAAAATGCACAAAATAAAAAAGCACTAAGATGTTCCCACAGATTCTGAGCAAGCCTTCCTCCATCAGTGGAATGACTTCTGTCTGATAGCATCATAAGTGTGGACCAGCCCTCAAGCTCCTACCAAGGTGCTCTGTGTGCAGCTCACTTAATTCCTGGTTTGAAATGAACCAAAAGTCGCTCTGCTAAAATCATTGTGATTCATTTTTACATGCCTTTGTCTACCAGCCCTGTTGGGAAGGACTATTTGTTCCCAATTCCGCTGATTTAATTTGTTTTCTAAAATAGAGTCACATGCTGAACACAAAAGCTCCGTGGGTCCAGCAGGTGGAGCCCAAAACACTTTTCCAGTCCTGTGAAAGGTCTATACAGTAATTGACAAGGATAGGCTGGATCTTTTCAAAATAGTAACAATTAGAGTTTCATTCTCTTCATCTGGGCATCCAGATGGAAACTAAATTAAAAAATAAATATCCTATAAAATATTTGCAGTTTGAAATTCTGAGTTTTAAAACTTTCACAGGTTATTAGGCAGCCACATTTTATTGCCCTCAAAGTTCATTGGGTTAATATTTAAACAAATACACATTGAAAGAACATTCTCTAATAATCCCACTAACAGAAAGCACTGTGTATTTACGTCCTAACCGGATGCGTCACCTAACACCTTTAATCAGTAATGAAATTAAAGGAGCTCTCTGAAAAATCTATGAGAATTTTATACACCCTTATAAAATGCTGTAGTGAATATCACAGGGATATAGCAGTAAGATAGATGAGTTCTACAGCTCTGATTAAAGAGAAATTTTACCTAACAAAGTACAGGAGGTTTAGTTTGATTCATAACTTAAGAATGTTTTTTTATACATAGGAACTTGTTTTCTTGAATGTTATAGAACAATTGAGGTTAAAGAAAAATCTCAATTAATAACTAAATTTATGGGCCGGGTGTGGTGGCTCATGCCTGTAATCCCAGCACTTTGGGAGGCCAAGGCTGGTGAATCACCTGAGATTGGGAGTTCGAGACTAGCCTGACCAACATGGAGAAACCCTGTCTCTACTAAAAATACAAAATTGGCCAAGCATGGTGGCACATGCCTATAATCCCAGCTACTTGGGAGGTTGAGGCAGGAGAATCACTTGAACCTGGGCAGAGGAGGTTGTGGTGAGCCGAGATTGGGCCATTGCACTCCAGCCTGGGCAACAAGAGCAAAACTCTGTCTCAAAACAAAACAAAACAAAAAACTAAATTTACTTATCCTCCAATTTCCCCTGTTTAGCAACAACACAATCAGAACTAATATGCCAGAACATACTAGAGCAGCCATGCTTGTTCTTGAGATATTGAAATATGATCATACCAGCTGGTAAATAGGTGTAGTCCCACTTCCTCCCACCACTCTCCCTGGGTGTCCTTGGCTGTCCTGGTTGCTGGGCTCCTGCCCACCAGTTTCCAGAACTTTCCAGGGTCTTGCAAGGGTTAGATCTTGACATGAGGAGGCCTTCAGGACCTGGAGCCATCTGTATAGGCTGCATCATGATTGAGTCACTGTTCCATTGATTGTTTAATGTTTTTCCCTTAAACGCATATTCCATGCAGCTGATTTTTGTTTGTGTTAAAACTAGTCTTTTCCATAGACTAATTTCCTTTATACTTGGCCTTAACTTCAAACCATAGAGTTATAAATGCATGGGTTTTAGGTGAGAGTTTATGTGTGTGTGTTTACATGGCTGTTTTGCAGGACTGAATTAACATCTTACAAGCAATCACTTATACAGAAGTATACTTCTACCACAAATGCATCTCAAAACACAAATAGAATTGAAGTACCTCCAGTTTGTCAGTCCTGAGAAGTTTCTGAGTTGCAGTTGAGCCCGGGACAGTGACCGGTGGACTTCCGGGAACAATAACAGGTGTGGTGGGCAGAATTTCCGTTGGGACTAACCCAACTCCAGGGGTTACAGGTGCTAGGTAAGGAGCAAAGCTAATAGCTGTATTTGTCCCTATCGCGGGACCTACAGGAAAAGTGGGCTGTTAAAGGAAGACAACACAGGAGAAAGAGTTCTTTAGAATTAAACTTTAAAAAATTACCAGGAAATGTCATTTAAGCAAAATGTATTCATCATATACTCTTTACGTTAGTTGTATAGCTCAATGCTGACCTGTAATAAAAATGAAATCTATGTAGACCCTCTCTTCCCCAAACCATATAGAAATGTGAGCGAACATCATAAAAAACCTCTAGTTACAGGAACTAGATTAAGCTTTTGTCCCTATGAAAGTGTTCTCAACAAAAGAAAATAATTTCGACTCCAATTACTCAACATTCTAAACTATTAAATGTTATAACACTAAGGTAGTAAAAGCTATAGAATACCAACTAATAATCTTTGATTTATTCTACATGTTTCTCAAAGGGAGAGGAGTCACGAAACCCTTTGATTACAGGCTGATTTTCAAGTTGGCCAAGTCTATGCATTTTCAAACAGTGGGGTTACTTGCAATTTTATTTTGCCCAGACTTATCAGTATGTTTCCATATTCCATCACTAGCATGTATATTCCCAAAATTCAAATGTAGTTTTCAAATAAACCTACAATTTTTTGCCCTAGTTCAACTACATCTAGATCCAGTCAGTCTTCCCTTCCTGAAAGATTTTCTGGAAGAGTTTTTTAATCAAACAATTTTTTGATTGGCCATTAAAAGTTGGTTTGGTTTTCTAGGTCACAAAATCAACACAGCAGTGACAAGAGCATACAGAACCTTATTAAATTTGTTCTCTGACCCTATATTCCTCATCTAGGAAAAAAAAGAAATATGCTAGTGGGTTGACGTGATGATTAGTTTTAAAAGCTCCACCTAATAATATGTAAATAATTCTGCCTTTTAGAAAGGAAATAATGTACATTTAAGAGAACAAACCTTGTTAAGTAATTTAAAATGCTGAAGATTTTTCTTAGAATAAATTGTACACCAAATTGGACCTGAATGCTTCTTTTCGTTTGTTTGGTTGGTTGTTAATTACAGATGATTTTTAACCTATTTGATTTCAGATATTTGCAATTACATATTAATGCAATTTTTTAACACTGAACTTTACTGTTGCTTGTCACACTTTTAACGTTGAACTATGCTGTGTCATGCTTGTTCTCTGTTTCTACATTGTGGGTGACATTTTTCTTGTCTATTTATGACTGGATGAATTATTTAACATATGGGAAAAATAACAACCTACGTTTAGTAAACATACTTTTTCTTTATAGCAGTAACAGAAAAATATTTCTTAGGAAAAGTCATGATAGAAAAGAGTAAATTATTGATAGTTTGTGCAGGCATTTATCAGATAGGCAGGAGAGCCTATTTTCAAAGTGGCTAGAAGGGGTAGTTCTAGTGGTCTTAGAGGGGTCCTGGCTCAGTACTCCCGCAAGGAGCTCTTAGATCTTTATGGCTCCGACGTAAAATCCATTTTGGGAGAAAGTTGCAACATGAGGTCTGAATGTGGGAAATAGATGGCAGTTAGGATTTTTTTCTTCCTTGACTGTCAACAAACATTTATATGTGTATGTTACTCACTGAGTCATAATTATAGAAAGTTATGATTTTCAGTAACTGTAGCTTTTATAATTTAGTACTACTGGAGAAAAAGCCAAGTGATTTAAATGGTCTAAGGACTATGTAATGTTAGGATTTTTAAAAAGAATCAATTCTGAAAGGTCATAAATCACAGCACATCAGTGATTCAGTGGACCAGCTCTGTCAGAAATGCCTGGGGGAGATTTTACAAATAGAGAGAAATTCTGACCCAATAGATCTAGGCTGAGACCTTGATATTTGAATTTTAGAAATTTTACTAGATGATCTGATGCGTCGCCAAATTTGAGGACCATTGTCATATGTGAGGAGTGAAAATAGTATTAAAAAACTTGCAGTAAATATGTAATTTAACCCAGAGACTAATTATCAACATAAACATTTAGATAAAAGAGCCCTCCCCCATACTTCCATTTTCATTTTCTCTGGAAGCAAATTCTTATCCCTCCCAGACCACAGATCATTTGAAGCCAGGGTTAGTGTGGTACCATAAATACGGGTTGTACTTTGCCTTGTCGACAGGATTGAGAACCTCAAAACTCATTTCCCGAAACCATTTGGGTATCGACAAATATATTCCAATTAGCTAACTTTTGCCTTCAAAAATCTATGTTACTTGTTCATCTGATTTCATAGTCTAAAATGAGAGTTCCAGTATGTTTTATTGATGATGGCAATAACATAGTTCACAGAGAAATAGTATTATTTTAAAGTAAAACCATAGATTTTAGACTCAGAGAGACCTGAATTCAAATCTAGTGGTCTGACACTTACTACCTTTTAACCTGAGGAGGAACTTAACCTCTCTGGGCTTTCAGTTTCTTATCTGCAATGAGGAAGTGAAACTACTTAGCTGGAAGCGTTGGGCAGAACAAGGTGTTATTGCGCTCCTATTTCCCATGGTCAGAACTCAATAAAAAGCAGCTCTCATTACTACTGTAAAAATCAATGTTGATCAAGGGTTTTTTGGCCTCAAATTATCTAACAGTTCTACAACAGGGATGTAATGAGCATAGCAGTACAGTAAGGGTATGAAAGTGAGTAAAATTATAGCAAAAATTTTCTCTTTCCTTTTGAAATGTGGACTGAAAAAAATATTTTCTGTCACATGAAACTGAAAGTTGCAAGTTCACAGGCCTTACGAAGACGCAGTAGGATATGTTCCTTTTTGATGTAGCGTGTTTTTCATTGAAATTGATTAGTTAAAATATATAGTTACGGTGATTTGCAGAGAGGCTCACTCCGTGTTAATATTATTGTGGATAATAATGCTTTACATCTGTGAAAGGTTCTGGTCGTTCTCAAGGCATTCTCACACTTGTCTTCTTTAATCTTCTCAAATCCATGAGAAGCAAGTGCGGCAGCAAGAATTGCCCAGCCTTCCAGGTGAAAACAATTTAGAGGAGAGACACTAAATGGATAACCCAAGGTCAATGCTTCAAGGCAAAGTCAAGGCAGAACACCCGGGACTCCTGGCCCCTAGTCTGAGGCCGTGTCCAGCCTTTTGCGATTACTAGATTTTGTTGGTTACTTCTTAAAACAAAAGACGAAAAGCAGCCCCCTCCAAATCAGTTGCCCGTATGTTTCTGGAGCGAATGCAGAGAGCGTTGGTGGAGAGTTGCACAGGAACGTGTCCCACAGTCAGCCTGGGCCGTCTGCAGACAGGAGGTGTGGGGCCTGCTGCCTTGGAAAAGTGGTTCTCAGATCCTGAATTCAAATTAAACTCCTGAGGTATGATCTCGGCCAACAACGGATCCCGGTGTCTGAGTTTGGTTCTCAGCCGGCGGCTGAGAAAAGAGAAGGGCAGCACCTTCCAATGATTCTGTTCCTGGAAGCGTACCAACTACAGCTTGGGAGAATTAGCCCTGCAGTTTCTGCAGAAGTGCTGTTGCCAGGCTGTCTGAGACAGGATCCATTTGGTCCACGTCATCTCTCAGCTCAAAGGCACAGCTAAAGAGGCCAGAGGACAAGATTCGCGGGAAGCCTTCTTGAAGAAAATCGCTTCTGAAATGCTGGTCTTGCGATTTCCTGCCCCTGTTCTCCACTCCACCTTCCTGTGTTTCTCTCCGCAGTCTTCCATGCCCTGCTCTCCTTTCCAGGACATCAGGTCCAGGTTCAAAGATGACGAACACACCCACCCACACTCACGCACACTCAACTACACAATACGTACTCACACAACACACACTCATACACACCCACAACACACTCCCATACACTCACAACACACGTACACTCACACACAACACGCTCATATACACAACACATTCTCATACAACACACTCCCATACACTCACACATACACTCAACACACATACACAACGCATGTACACTCACACACACTCAAAACACACCCACAGACACACCACATGCACACTCATATACTCGAAACACACAACACACTCATGTACACTCACATATACACACTATACACTCAGATACACATATACTCACGTATACTCACATACTCAAAACATACACACAACACACATACACTTACACACACTTGTACTCTCACACCACACTCACAACACACTCATGTACACTCACATACACTCACACCCACATACACACAATACACACAAAAACTCATACACACACAACACTCATGTACACTTATACACTCACAACATACAACACACATTACATACACACACACAACACATACAACACACCTACACCTCCCACACACATACAAAACACTCATGTACACTCACACCCACATACATTCTCACAACACACATACACACTCATGTACACTCACATATACTCACTACACACAATACACACACACAACCACACTCGTACACTCATATACACTATGAACACAACACAGTCACATACACTTGCATACACTCAATACACCACCCTCGTACACTGACATACACTCACAACACACACGTTCACACCCAACACTCATACACTCACGCAATACACACACAACACACACACTTGTACCCTCACACACTATACACTCACATAACACACTCGTGTACACACAAAACACATGTACACTCACAATACATACACCACACATGTACGCACATACACTACACATACACAACACACTCGTACACTCACACACACTGTATACACTCAACACACTAATATACACTCACAATATACTCACGTACACACATACATGCAGTACACACATCCACAATGCACTGATGTACATTCACACACACTATACACATACAACATATGTACACTCACATACACACACCAAGACACATTCATGTATACTCATACACACCCACAACACACAACACTCATGTACACTCACACACAACACACATATGATCATACATACAAAACACACTCATGTACACTCATACACTCACATTCACATATGTTCATACACACAATATCCTCATGTACACTTACACTATAACACGCTACACACACAGCACTCCACACTCTCAGTATACACAACACACTCATGTACTCACACTCATAACACACTACACACACAGGACACTCATGCACACAACAAACTCATGTACACTCACATATACTCACAACACATTCATACACCACACGTAATACATTCACTACACACAACACACATACACTCACAATACACATGCAACACACACTACAGACAACACACATGCACTCACAACACACTTGCACACATTTATACACTCACTACACATATACACACTTGCACACTCACTACACACACGTACTCACAACACACTCACGCACACATGCACATTCTTTGCTATTTTGTAGCAGCAACGGGGCTTAGCCAAGGGCCTGAGGTATTTCATGGCTCAAAAGTCCAGTCAATAGGCAAGAATGCCGTCGTCTCACTCTTTTAGAACGTGTCTGCTTTAAAGGGTAGGTGCCTGGCACTCACGCTAAAAGGCTGACACATGGCGTCTCCTAAGCCTCCTCCCTCTACTGCCAGAAGCAGCTCCAGAGGGCACAAGACTCAAGCAAGACTTGTCCCTTCGGGGTTCTTCCATCTCCATCCTCCCAAAGGTAGCTCACGCTTGCTTCTTTATCTTGAGTGCACATATAAAGGCTGTGCACGCTCTGGAAAGGGAAGGGGGAAGAATTCCTGTCCTCTCCTATCAGGAATTGGGGAGAGAAAAGCTGCTAGGAGGAATAAATGAAGGGGACTTTTCAAGCATTGTGAATTTGAGGCAGAAGGGTTGTAAGGGGAGAGAATGCCTTGAATTTTCATTCCCTTAATAAATATTTATTGGTGCAGACATGGTGCCAGAACACTGCGTACATTGATTGAACTGAAGCCCTAATAAGAAAGAAGAAAACAAACAAAATTACAGTTCGTTTGTGTGGATAAGCAGAAAGGGAGGAGGGCTCGCTGGTAGAGAATGCTGGGGGTTGCATGTGGGTTGCAGGGGTGGACCTGGAGTCCTTATGAATGAGGTGATTAATGTGTGAAAAGCACTAGGACATGGACAGGCCAGCAAAGGCAGAGGCTGGGACACGCACAAGCTGTGCGTGTTCACCCAGCAATGTAAGCAGGGTCATGACCAGATCGCAAAAGCCATAGGTCATGATCAAGGTCAGAGTTTCGGCTTTGTCCCAGTAAGATGGGAAAGCATGGAGGGGCACATAAGGGAGTGATAGGATGCTGTTTATGTTTTAAAAAGATTCCTCTGGTTGTTGTCTATGGGATATAACGGAGTAAGGCAAGAGTGGATATTGATAGATTAGGAAGTAAATGCTTTTATGATATTGTGATAAAAGGTTGATGGTGGCTCAGAAGAGGGAACTGAGATGTAGGGGAGTGGATAGGATTCAGGGCAGATATGACAGGACTTGCTGATGAACTGGATGTCAGTGAGTCACCTATACTCTACTGGGTCACTAATTCATTTCTGAGACTGAATTAATTTGTTTATAGAGTTGATAATTTTGAAACATGTCACACTTTTTATTCTAATACTTCCAGTGATTTCAGGAAAGAGTCTGCTAGGTTTTGGTTTTAGATTGCCAGTTGAGAGTACCATTTATTCAAATGGGAAGAATTTGATTTTGAACGTGTCAGGTTCCTTTAAGAAATTTAAAGGTGAGACCAGTAGAAAGGTGGATATAAAAGCCTGGAGCTCAGAGGAGAGGTTGGGCTGGATAAATACATTTGGGGGTCCTCAGTCTGTAGATGATTGACAGATTCAGGAATGGATGAGACCACAAGGGAGAGGGTAGATGGAAAGAAATATCCAGCTCTTGGAACCTCAACATACAGAAGAGGAACATGGTGGGCAAAGGAGATGGAGGAAGGAGTGTTTAACAAAGGAGAGATTGGTTACATGACTTGAGTACTGCTGAGAGGTAAAATAAATTGTCTTAGTCTATTCTGGCTGCTTATAACAAAATACCATAAACTGGGTGGCTTATAAACAACAGAACTGAATTTCTCACAGTTCTGGAAGTTGGAAGGCCCCAGATCAAGGTGCCGGCAGATTTGATGTCTGATGAGGACCATCTCCCTGGTTCATAGACAGTGCCTTCTTGCTGTGTCCACACATGGCGGGAAGGTGAGGGGTCTCTCCCATGTCTCTTCTTATAAGGGCACTGATTCCATTCATGAGGGCTCCACCCTCAGGATCTAATCGCCTCCCATACGCCCTTGGAGGTTAGGATTCAACATGAATTTTGGTGGGACACAAACATTCAGACCATAGCAACAATAAGGCAAAAAGTGACCATTGGTTTGGTAATATGGAGGACACTGGTGAGAGATTGCAGGGGAATGGGTTCAGGAGTGGACAGAAGAAGGAGGGAATGGAAGAAATATCCACAGTGCTGTAAAGAAGCTTCGTTCGTGAGACCTAAAATGGAATGATACTTGAGACTCTCTTTATCAATTGACTTGTCTTATGCAGTTTTTGCATCTATTATTTTCCGGTAACTGCTGTAAACAGCTTCAAATTACTATAAACCCATTGGCTTAGAACAACACACATTTATCCCTTTACAGTCCTGGAGACCAGAAGTTCTAAGTTGGTTTCACTGGGCCAAAATCAAGGTGTTGGCAGGACCTGCGCTCCCTCCAGAGGCTCTAGGGGAGAATCCATTTCTTGACTCTTCCATCTTCTGGTGGTTGATGGCGTTCCTCTGCTTGTGGCCACATCACTCCAATCTGCCTCTGTGGTCACATTGCCTTGCTCTTCTTCTATCGGAGCTAACGCTCCCTCTCTCTTATGTAAGTGTCTCTTATAAGGATGCTTGTAATTGCATTCAATCCAGGAGATTCTCCCCATCTCAAGACTCTTCACTTAATCCCATCTGCCAAGCCCCTGATTCCATATAAGGTGACATTTATAGGTTCCAGGTACCTCTGAGAGCCATTATTCAGCCACCTATCCTCTACTAGGTCACTAATTCATTTCTGAGACTGAATTAATTTGTTTGTGGAGTTGATAATTTTTAAATGTCACCGTTTTTATTCTAATACTTCCAGTGATTTAAAAACCTCTATTAAAATATTTAAGTGTAATATTCCTTTTTCAGAGGGAAATGGTGATTATGAACTTCTAATTAATATTCGAGGCAATAATAAACATAACTTTCAAAAAAAGTTCAACTAATAGTTAACAGCAGGGATGGGATTCTCTTGTTAACACTGCCACGAGTGAGTGCCAGGGTCAGCCTTATGAATTCTAAATAGGATGTGTATGAGTCAAATAAGTGAGACACATAATGTGGCATTATTATGTTGACCTTGCTGGCTCTAAATGTATTGCTGTAGACATTATTTAATATGTATAACTAAATTATTTTAGCATTTAGGTAATTTAATAAAATAGTTTATATGTGTGTATCAATAAAGAGAGAACCATAAATTATACATGTGTGTAGTTTAAACAGAACCACTTAAATGCCTATTTTGGGGATTAAATATGTTCAGAACTCTATCTGCATCTAGTCCTTAATCTGGGTGAATTCTTACTCACCCTTTACGAGAGGCTTATTTGAGACTTCCTCCAGGCAGGCTTTCCTTGTCCAGTCTCGTCATTTCCTGGGCTTGAATCTTACTTGGCCCTTTTCTTGTGTCTGTCTATCCCCAAAAGACTGTATCTTATTTATCTTGGAGCCCTCTGCACCTGGCATTTCTTTCACTCTGGGCAGAGCTGGTTCCTGGCTACTCTGTACGGAAACCTGGAGACAAGCAGAATGGCTGACGACCTGCCAGAATTCTCTACCCTTGTTTGTGCAGGCCCTGCCCTCCACACCCCATCTCACAGGGAACACAACAAGAACATTGAATTTGCTGGTAGCCGTCCCTCCTAATTTAGCAGGTTTCGATCATGCAGAATTTTTCTATAATAAAGACTGATTTTTATACAAAAGGCTTTGTGTACATACTTTTTAAAAACAAACACATTTCACTCACTGTCTTTCTTTTTTTTAAAAAAAAGTTAGCTTGTTTCTGACAAATAATTCACAAGTGTAAATGAAACCAACTAAAATTAAACGCACTCCTTTTCCCCAAGGGTATCATTCCTAAAACGATTTCCAGACCTTTAAGGAAGTACTTTCAGACAGGGTGAAATCAGGGAAAAAATATTGTGCAATACATATTCATATACTAAGTCCCTCTGGCATTTGATCTTGTGACAATAGTCAGAGCTGTCACACCTTTTGCAGGCCTCTGAAAGGCAGGTTGAGACCTAGGTGACTCAGGTAGGGTCTTCCTTGGTGGTGCTACCTTTGACATCCTTCTTTGAGGGATGTTACTAGGATCTTCTTGGAACAGACTACAGAAAGTGCTCTGCTAACATGTCTAAGTCCCAGCTCTAAGACTTATTAGCTGTATGACATTGGGGAAAATCATTGAACTTCTCTGGTTTCTCACTTTCCTCATCCTTTAAATGGTGCCATAGAACTACGTGGCTCAAAATATTTTAGGCATTTCAAACTCACTGATACCTAAATTACTAATTCACACTGTAAATGAACCTGTTAAAACTATTTCCGTTCTAAGATGGCTGAGTTATAGAGTTACTGTTGAAAAGAGTTGGAGTGATACAGATTTCCCAGATATTGATTAGAAATTGTCTTTGCCTCTTATTTCCACAAGTATTTTTCTATTAATTTTTTAAAAGCCTATTTTCCTTCATCTGTTGAGCTTTAAAGCTATTTGGCTCTAATTGTAGCCAAAGCGACAAAGTGGAGAGAGGCCACCCTAGGTCAATGTGGCATCATCCACACCAACACTGTAACCATCCAACTCATCACTGTATAAGATGTACTCACCACTGGATGAAGTGGTGTTCCTGGAAACATAAATTGCATCTGCTGGGCAAGCATTGCTGCTGCAGTTTTTTGCTGAATCAAATTGTTCCTTCCATTAATTTCTAGTTGAGTTTTTAAGTGTGTTGGAGGGTGAAGATACTTGCAGTTCTCTCTCGAACAACGGCCCTGTAAAAACAAGTTTTGGTTTTAGGACTATTGTAAGTAGCTTTCAACTCCAAAGTCAACCATTGAACAATCACGTCTTATATACAAAATCAAAGATCCTCTGTGTGTGTGTGTGTGTGTGTGTGTGTGTGTGTGTGTGTGCGCGCGCACGCATGTTCATGTGTTTGTTGGGTAAAAGTGAATCAAACATTACATGATTATCAAGGTTGCTTGAACCTCTTAAGTCTGTTAAGTAGAGAAGCTTCCCTTGGATCCTTCGTTCCTTCCTTCTTTCCTTCCTTCCTTCCTTCTTCCCTCCCTCTTTCCTTCCTTCCTTCCTCCTTCCCTCCCTCTTTCCTTCCTTCTTTCCTTCCTTCCATCCTTCCTCCCTTCCTTCCTTCTCTCTCCCTCTTTCTTTTCTTTTCTTTCTCTCTCTCCCCCCCCCCACCCCTCTTTCTTTTTCTTTTTCTTTCAGATTCTAAACCCTGACAAAAGATTCCAAAGAAGTGTGACTGCTGAAAGAAAGGTTCTTCCCCTACACAGTACGGAAGGTAATCAGAAGGGCGTATCTATTGTGGGCTATCAGAAGGAGTCCTTGAACTAGCTATACGCTTGTTTGTACATGCTAGAGTGATGTCCAAATATGAATAATTATGTAATAAATTTGTGGAGTAGAGAGTAATAAGAATTTTAAATGTGTGTTCCAGATTAGCTGAAGACATTCTTTCTTTCAGCTTATTGATGAAGAGGCAATAATAGTGCAGGGGTGGACATTTCTTGGTGATATACACATAGATGAAATTCTCAGGCTTGAACTCAGATAATCATCTGCAAGTGATTACTTTGCTACACAAAAGCTGTCACTCTATATCCCTGCCTTGCCCTCATGACAGGACTTCCTCCCATGACAGGAGTATCAAATCTGATGTCATGATGTGACATAGTGAAGAGTGTTTATGGCTAAAGTAGTATTTGGATACCAAAGCTGGTAAAACAAAGGAAAATAATAATTAGGTGACAGGGTACATAAAACCAGTCTGGAAGGGTAATTGCATATGGCGGTGTTTATACTTAATCCCCAAGTTTTCAAAACTACCAATTGAAAGAATTACATTGATGTGTGAATTGTACAATTTCTGGAGAAAGAAGAGCAAACTGTGAACCAGTTTATCATACTTCCCTAAAGAATTAGTCCATTTGCAGCCAAGAAAAGAGAGTATTGATTTGTTTACCAGATATAAAAATAATTTTAAAAAGCAAGCTTGGGGGATTTGGGGAAATGAATTTGTTTATAGTCATCCTAATTCTAAACATCTGGAGTTCTCACTCTGCTTCCCACTAATTTCATCCACACTTTTGGCAGCTCAGACTTCCTCTCTGGAGTTTGAATCTTCCCCCACCACCATGGAGAAGGGCAGACATGGGTCCTGTGTTCAGTCCCGGGTGTCTGTGCTAATCAACAAATGCTGTCCTGAGGATCTACTGTTAGCAGCATTAATAGTTGCATCACCCTCTTTGGGGAGGATAACCAGGCAGGTGCCAAGGACACCAAAAGGAATAGGTCCTTATTTGCTGCTAATAAGAGTCTATAACTGTGGGTAATGCCAACATATCTCCTTAGTCTCAAGTTCATATTGTTGATGTTTCATTCAGCTTCCTATGTATACATGGACATTGTAGGGAAAGTATTGGAAAGTTTATTGTAAAGATAGAGGTGAAGTGGACATTAATCTAAATCAAAGCAGTATAGGAATCTCTCTTTTCTCTCTTCATCTTCTTCTTTTGCAAATCGAATCTTTTAAAAATTTTTAATCCTAAATCTCTTTGCTTTGTGACTTGCCAGGGTCCCTCCAGCCCTGTCAACTTGCTTCAGGCATCTCTTACTTTACTTCCTTTTCTTCCTGCCTTTGACAACTGCTTGTCTCTTTGTTTGGCGTGGTGGCGGGCGCCTGTAGTCCCAGCTACTGGGAGGCTGAGGCAGGAGAATGGCGTGAACCCGGGAGGCGGAGTTTGCAGTGAGCCGAGATCGCGCCACCGCACTCCAACCTGGGAGACAAAGTGAGACTCTTTCTGAATTTAAAAAAAAAAAAAATCAAATCTCCAAGAAAGCATTCAGATTGAGCCAGCTCCTACAAAGTTCACTTGTACCCAGTCTTTGAATTGGCTGCCTTTATATCAGGTGGCCAAATACAATTCTGTCTTTTGTAATGTGAGGTGTCCATGAGGATCAAAACATAGCACAGCCCATCAGCGGGGGTGGAGGAGGGTTACAGAGAATGCATTTCTTGTTCAGAGGATAAGCCACCCCAGGCTTCTCTAACCTCATTCCAAACTCTCTTTAGCCACAAACACTGCTCTTGGAAGCTGACACCCAGAAAGGCTCACATATTCAAGGTGCACAGATGGGTCTAATGGAGAGACTTGGGAAAGCAGAATTCCAGAAAATGAAGACGGAATTAATGAAATGTCCACATTTATACCAGTATGGCCATTATATTGTGTTCACTCATATAATTGTCAATTTGATCACTAGTTTTTTAATGTAATGCTCTGTGGCTGCACATACACTTTCAATTTGGCTGGAAAAATACAATTTTCTTATAAATGCTCCTATCTCTTGATAAAACTGGGACTTGTAGGGAACCATATTAAGCTATTTTTCAGCTTATAGAAAGTATTTTACAACATTGAATTAGTAATTTATCAATGAAATCTTTTTTGTGACAATTGCTGTAATTTCCTAGTGTCCTTACTTACATACTTGGAGTAAAGAGTGTTATTGATCACCTACATGCCAAGCAATTTATATATGGTTATCTCATTTTCTCCTTATAACTGCAATAATGATCCCTATTTTACAAAATAGCAGATGGACTCAGAAGATTAAGGAACTTTCCCAAGGCCATATAACTGGTAAGTGGTAGAACTAGATTTTAAATCCAGACCTACCTGACTCAATTACATCGCACTGCCAAGCTATTCATTAGCAATAGTTAAAATCCAGGGAGGATAAAAATTTACCATGATCTTTTGTATAATAATAGGATGCATAACAAAATTTTAAATTAGATATATATGTATATCTTGTCCACATATATATGTATATACATATATATATAGATTTGGGAATGGGAAACAATTATTTGCATGGACCTATCTGTTGGTAAGAGGATGGAGGAGTAATCAAGCTCACAGGTTCTGGTCTCATAACTTGGCTCAACCTTTTCTTAGCTGCATGACTTTGAGCAATTACTTGACTTTTTTCTTCATCTGTTCAATGAAATAATTATTGTATCTTCTTCTCAGGGCTGTTGTGTGATTAAATGAGTTAACACATACATAAGGCTTAGAAAAATGCCTAGCACATAGTAAGCACTGAGTAAATGTTATTATCAAAAGAAAGAGAAATGTTTCCATATGATATTTCATTTTTAGTGAGTACAGAATCATACATTTAGTAGTATTTTGACTGGCTCTTTCATTCTTCTACAGAATAAACTTTCACACCAAACATGTTAAAAGCTACTTAATTGTACTTATTCAAATATTTTATGTTTAAAATTATTTTCAATTCTACAGGGTATTTGTGTGTCCACATTTTAAGAGACAGCTCTGAACCCTAGTACAATCTAGTATTAATAGTTTGAAGAATTATGTACCATGGATGTCTGAGGCACACTAATTCAAACCCAGGGAGACTCTAGGTAACAGAATTTTAGTAAGGGATCCTATAGGATTGTAAAATCCTAATGGAAAAGCTACTGTCAAAATAAAACAAGCTATTTGACACAGTGAACAATTTGTAAGGAAGTTTTTGCTAAGGCATAAGATTTGCCAGGATATGCATCAGTGTACAAAAGCTGTTGGTTATCAAAGCAGCTTGTCATAGCTGAATGGTACAGGGCAGTGTGCAGAAGCATAAAGCGTCTTTGTGTATCATTGTGAAACAAAACAGAGGTGTCAAAAATAGTGTCTCCTGATTTTAGTCCAAGAAATAAAGACAAAAATGTCTGGGAAAAATCTTCCTTGTGGCAGCTAGGATTTGTTTTTTGCTTTGTTTTGTTTTAACTCTTCCTCCCTTTTAGTTCTTGGTAACACACTATTTCTGGAGAGAGAAGGGAAGGAAGTCCAGTGCCTAGTGCCAGGGACTGGTGCAGCTTCTGTGGGGTGGAGATGGAGATGGAGAGCACCATTGCGAGTGCTTGTGAAGAGCCTTCCAGGAACTGGGAGTTAGAAGCCTCAGCTAGGGCCAGTCAGGTGGGTTCACACCAGGGACAAGCTCATGGGTCACATAAGCCCTCAGGGCCTTTGCTCATCCCACGTGGGACATGCCAGGTATGGGTGGGACATGCCAGGTATGGAACCAGCAGGTGGTCATATACTTCCAGGCTAAGGTCTCATTCATTCTTTCATTCATAAATATTTCTTGAGATTCTACTATGTGCCAGGCATTGTGCTTAGTGCTAAACAAAGGTGAGGAAAATCAAGACATGGTGTCTCCCTTCATGAAGCTTGCAGTCTTGTGGGGAAGCCAGAGGTTAACAAAACATATCTAGTTACAAGTTGTGATATGTATTCTAGAGAAGAATGCTGAGAAGAAATAGTGGGAGAGGGTCAGAATTGAGACCAGGGGTCAGAGGAGATCTCTGGAGAAGTGACATTTAAACTGAGACCTGAAAAATGAGTAGGAACTTGGCAAGGGAGTGAGTGGTGGTCAAAATGTGTGTGTGTGTGTGTGTGTGTGTGTGTGTTTTGCATGTGTATGCATGTATGTTGTAGGTATTGTATGTATTGTATGTATTGTATGTTTCTGTTGTGTGTGCTTATGTGTTGTATGTGTGTATGGGGTATGTGTTCATGCTGCATGTGTGTTGTGTGTGGATGTGTGTTCTCTGTGTGTGTATGCGGTAGGTATACTGTGTGTGAACAAGGTGTGTGGTGCGTGTGTGTGTTGTGTGTGTTGTATATGTTGTATGTGTGCTGCATGTGTGTGTATTTGTGTGTGTGTTGTGTTTGCGTTGTGTGCATGCTATATGTGTATGTGTGTGTTATATATATGGTACATGTGTTGTATGTGTGCATGGGGTGTGTACGTATGTTTTATGTGTATTGCGTGTATTATGTGTGTGTATTGTGTGTGTATTGTCTGTTGTGTGTGTTTGTGTTGTGTGTGTGCTATATGTGTGTGTTATATATATGGTACATGTGTTGTATGTGTGCATGGGGTGTGTACATGTTGTATGTGTATTGTGTGTGTATAGTATGTGTATTGTGTGTGTATTGTCTGCTGTATTTGTTTGTGTTGTGTGTGTGCTGTATGTGTGTGTGTTATATATATGGTACATGTGTTGTATGTGTGCATGGGGTGTGTGTGCATGTTGTATGTGTATTGTGTGTATGGTGTGTGTCTAGTGTGTGGTGTGTGTGTGTGTGTGTTGTGGGTGTTGAATGTTCTTTAGAGGAGAAGCGTGTGCCAGGAGAATGTCCCATCTTGGGGCAGGCAGGCAGCTAAGGCCAGCGCAGGGAAGGGGTGTGGGGAGGAGTATGGGGAGTGAGAAGAGGTGAGGCAGGAAGTAGGAGGCAGAAGCCAGACAATGGGAGACCAGCTAAGGGGTATGAACTTCCTGCTACTGAAAGTTGTTAAGCAGGAGAATAACCAGATCAGATTTATGCTACATTTAAATCACACCCTGATTATTATATTTCATATTTCTAATTTTATTATAGTTTATATTGTTTGGAGACCACTTCTTTAAAAACAGTAACAGAATTCTGATGGAGTCGACGGATTTGTGCAGTTTCTACTTCCAAGAATAATCTGTACTCCAGGAATATTTAGGGATGATGGCTAGAATCGAGTCTGAACTTCAAGCTGAATTAAATTTATTAAAATCAGCAACCATGAAAGATTCTAATACAGAATACTCATGTTGATTCTTGACAGGAGGAAGGAAGATGCTAAATAATTGTAATATGTACTTGACAGAACAACAGATTGGCGCTATTGGAATTACATGGCCATTAAATTACATGGCGTGGGATAGAATAAATGCAACTTTGGCTAAGAAAAGACATCAGAATCAGGTTGCTGTGAAAAAGAAAAAGCATAATTGAAGGATGAGATTTTCTAATGGCTTATTTTAAAACAAGTAATTTTTGGAATCTTTTTCTAGTATGCTCCTAATTGAAAAAAAATCAATTAAAATATGGGCACAAAAAAGAAAACATTAATTAGAAGACTATTAAAGAATCTCCCATTAACCATAGTTTTTGCCCAAAGGAATAGCTGTCAGACAACTGCATCCCATTAGTTTTTCATGGGAAAAGCAATGGATTTCTATGATCTACAATTCAGTTAACAGTCCTCAGCCATTTGTGTTCCATTGGAATAATTTGAACTGTGTCTTTACATGGGCTGAGTCATCGACCGGCAGACTCCAACAAAACGTTTTTTGGGGAAAATGATTCTAGCGAAGGGCTGGAATCCCAACCTGATTTTCTGAATTTTGCCTCTTCCAGTGCCACCTCGGCAGCGCTTGCTGCTGTAGGTGCATGATGATATTTTCAAGCAAGCAGGCCAGGCTGCGGAATGGCAATGCTGGCCCTAAGGTTTAAGGGCAGATGGTATGTGCTTTAGATGCAGCCTTCAGGGACACTTTGAGTCCTGGAGCCTGCTTTAGACCCCAAAGCTGGCCACGGAAAATCATGGAAGAGCCTCTGAAATTCCTCTCATTCCACATGGCTGAGGCCAGCTTGGTGAAATCCTGAGGTCAAGACAAAGGCTCTTGCTCTGGAGTTACATTTCAGAAGCCTGTTCTGTCTTGCAACCTCTCCCGGAGAAGCAGTGTGAAAAAAAAAAAAAAAAAGGGTTAAGGGAACAGTCTCAGAACTGGACTAATTGGATTTAAAATGCAGCGCTGCTGTTCTTGGGCACCTTGGGCAAGTGGGACTTTGTGGCTTCCAGTTGCCATATCTGTGAAATGGGGCTAAGAATAGTTTCTACCTCATAGACTTTCAATAAGGATTAATAGTTAATGCATATAAAGTGTTTTAACAGTTCCTGGCACATAATAGGCACTCCCTAAGCTAGATCATCATCATCACCATCATCATTATCATCACTATTATTATTGACACTTTCTTTTCATAGTAGGTAAAAATACATGGTATTGAAAACAACTTCTCTAATACTTGCTCCATTTCCTTATCACTGTGCTCCTGTCTGGCCTGTTTCCAAGCTCTTTAACCCTTTGCTATTCTCACTCTGTCTGTGCCGACTTTGGTCATTTATCTCTTCAAACAGTCTCAGAACTGTTTTTCTTTGGTATCTCCCCTGCTGAAACTTGCCAGGGCTAATCAACATGGCATGACTTATCTTGAGTTTAAAGCAGCTATGTATTATGGTTGGAAAATCCCAGAATTCTGGCTGTGGCTTCATTCCAAAATGGTTAGATGAACTTTTACAAATAACGTGTGATAGTCTGTGCCTCAATTTTCTCATCTGTCAAATAGGAGTGATCCTATTCCCATATCTCAACTCCTTCTGACAGTTGTTAGAACAGGAATTGCTCAGGAAGAAACATAAATTGTTATCCATATTTTTTCCAGATCTATTTTCCCCTTGAATGCTCCTAATCTGTAAAAGGGGAAAGCCACATGAACCAACAGTTACAGTAAAAAGTGACACCAGGGACGTATGTTGGCAACGGTCCAGGTATGTTCTGAGAATTATCAGATGTCTACGTGATGAGGCTTGAGGAGATTCAGCAGAAAGTGGCGAATTAAGTCAAAATCAATTAAATCTGGGAAGATTTATTCAGTACCCACAGTGTACACAAATTGGAAGTGAAAAATTTGATCAAACAGACCTCTGTTTTCGTCCTTGTGCCGCGTAAGTTGTTCAGCAGATATTTACTAAGTGACTAAGCTGACTGGGTGTATCAGATGGTGCCAGCCTCAGTTTCCCTATAGTTTGAAAACCTCTCAAGATCTTTGAAAGCTGGGAAGCAATAAAGGCTGTGGTTTGTGTGGGTGAGCTGATTTTTATCAGTCCATCATTTATACAGGTCTCAGTCACATAGGCGAAGGCCGAGTCTAACATTTGGCCTGAACCTCCTCTTCTTCCTCCCAGTACATTTCCAGAAGGATATGGGCAAGTAAAAGTGTAGGGGAATAAAATGGTTATTTACATCAAAGCTTAATTTACGACATTAACTATGAGACTGAAATAGCTCTACTGTAAGGCAAGTGACAGATTAGGCTTTTGGGCTTCTTTTGAATTTAAATAAACTAATTGAAGCACTTGAGCTTCTTGTATTATTAGTTCCAACTACCTAATACAGCAAATAAAATACAAGCACATAAGGGCTTCAGAATTAGAAAGAAACTTTAGATTCAGGGGATCATTATAAACAAATGATAACCAGAATGTCTATCAACATGGATAATTGCCAATATCATCAAGATTATGCATAAGCCTCCACTAAGCTCTTTCTGTTTATTATTTGGTTCAACATATATTACAATTTATCTTTTACAGTCTAGATATGCAATAATTGGTGAGTAGCACAACATTTTGTACTTATTAATGACAGATAAAAATGATGTATTTACATTTTTCCTCTGGGGGGTGTTCGTTTTCTCTGGTGCTTCCATTATATGGAAGAAATGCCTAGGATGATAGAAGGAATATTTGGCAGTATAGCCTGGTGGATAAATGAGGGAAAAACACAAATAGTGGTAGACAGTCACTACCACCTCCAATTTTACCCACCACCACCGATTGCACAGCTACGGGTTTAGGAGAGGATAAAGAAAAGTGGAAACGAAGTTACACAGGTAAGTAGACCAAGTCAGTTTGCATTTTCTTTCCAAAAACCCATACAAATAGGTGTAAAGCATCATTCCACTGCATCATCTGGACTATGGGGCAGAGCTCTTCTCTAGTGATAGTGCTTTTACCTTTCTTCAAGGGAGTTGCAAATCTGAGTGTTCTCATCTCTAGATTTGCATTTAGGATAGCTTGTTATCACCTGAGGGCTGGGAAAAAACCTCCAGGCCATCACAGGTGCTTTGGGAATAGATTTGTGACTCATTCCTTATTATGCCAATGCAACTGCCCTCTTCTTTCAAGCACCACTGGCACAGGCCCCTGACATTAATTTTGTGACTATTTTAAATAAATAAAGCATATAAAAACTAGTAAATGAGGAAGAAAGGCAAAGTAGGTGAATTGTTTGTAGTTTGCCATTCATAGCATGTTTAAGCCTTTTAAAAATTTTTTAGTTTCATTTTTGAAACAGGGGCTCACTCTGTCACCCAGGCTGGAGTGCAGTGGCATAATCATGGCTCACTGCAGTTTTGACCTTCCGGGCTCAAGCAATTCTCCCACATCATCAGCCTCCCAAGTAGCTGGGACTACAGGTGCATGCCACCACACTAGGCTTATTTTTAAATTTTTGTAGAGTCTGGTTCGCACTGTGTTGCCCAGGCTGGTCTCGAACTCCTGGATTCAAGCAATCCTCCCACCTTGCCCTCCCAAAGTGCTGGGATTTCAGGCGTGAGCCACTGCACCTGGTCTTTAAAAAAGTTTTAAATGCATTTTGGTTGGTTGGACAAACCAAACTGGGTTGCAATTTCCCACACAACTTGTGTCTTGTGATGGGGAGAGCTGTTTGTTGGCTTGATGAAGGGAGCAACCCCTCTTACCAATAAGGATTGTTAATTCTCTTAATTTTATTTGTTAACTGAAAATGTGCCAGTTAAGAGAAATCAGTGAGACTAAAAATAGTCCATCAGTTCTCGAGAGATTCAGGTAAACAAACTTCCGGGCACCAGATGCTTCATTTGGAAATTATTTTATTTAATGAGAATATAAATGTCTTCTGAGTCATGGCAGTAGGCTGGTTAGTGTGGACCATGATCATATATCAACCTAACATGAAACCAGTTATGATGTTAATAGTGAGTGTCAACTTGATTGGATTGAAGGATGCAAAGTATTGCTCCTAGGTGTGTCTGGGAGGGTGTTGCCAAACTTTAACATTTGAGTCAATGGACTGGGAGAGGCAGACCCACCCTCAATCTGGGTGGGCACCATCTAATCGGCTGCCAGCAAGGCTAGAACAAAGCAGGCAGAAGGATGTGGAATGAATGACTTACTGAGTCTCTGTCCTTCATCTCTCTCCCGTGCTGGATGCTTCCTGCCCTCGAACATCAGACTCCAAGTTCTTTGGCTTTTGGACTCTTGGACTTACACCAGTGGTTTGCCAGGGGTTCTCGGGCCTTTGGCCACAGACTGAAGGCTGCACTGTTGGTTTCCCTACTTTTGAGGTTTTGGGACTCAGACTGGCTCCCTGGCTCCTCAGCTGGTAGACGGCTTAGTGCAGGACTTCTTGTGATCGTGTGAGTCGATTCTCCCAAAAAACTCCCCTTCATCTATACATCTATTCTATTAGTTCTGTTTTTCAGAGAACCCTGACAAATATACCAGTCTAGTGGCTGTTTGACTTCATAGAGTCTAGATTTTTTGATACCACATTCATTAATGTCTGCAGCCCCATGGGTGAACAGAAACATTGATATCTCAGCCTTGGAATTTCTCCTGTCGGGGAGAGCAGGCCTTTTCTGTCTACTTCCTGAACTTCTCCTCAAACCCCAACAGTACAGGGAACCTCATACAATAGGTGCATGTTATCCCTCCTTCACCGTATATGTATTGAACCCCTTCCATGTGCCAAGCCCTGTGATATTAAAATTACAATTAAAATAGAGTGATCAATGCCATGATAGCCTGTGTGAATGCATTGCAGGGAGCTCTCCCTAGTTTAAAGGTCAGGGATGACTCCAGAGGATGGGACATTTAACATGTAAGCTAAGATATTTATCAGATTATCTAGTTGAGAGTGGGGAGGAAGGTGGAAGTTAGAGTTGGCCATTTGTAGCGGGGAGGTGGGGATGGTTAATGGGTACACGAAAAATAGAAAGAATGAATAAGACCTACCATTTGACAGCATAATAGGTGACTATAGCCAACAATAACTTAATTGTATGTTTTTAAATAACTTAAAGAACATAATTGGATAGTTTGTAACTCAAAGGATAAATGCTTGAGAGGAGGGATACCCCATTCTCCATGATGTGCTTATTTCACATTGCACGCCTGTATCCAAACATCTCATGTACCCCATAAATATATACACCTACTCTGTACCCACAAAAGTCTTTTTAAAACTTAGAGTTAGCAATTTGGAGAATTAAAACAAACCAGAGTAACTGACAACCACTCTATGGGGGTTTAATTCCTGAAGCCTTATAAACACCATCCCATGACATCTGTATCCCACAGTTTCCATGGGGAACTGGTTCCAGGACCTCCCACAGATACCAAAATTCAGGATGCTCAGGTCCCTGATATACAATGGCCTAGTATTTGCATATAACCTACACACATCTTCCTATATACTTTAAATCATCTCTAGATTACTTATAACACCTAATACAAAGTGAATGCTAGTGTAAATAGCTGTTATACTCTACTGTTTAGGGAATAATGACAAGACAAAAGTCTGACAGTGTTCAGTACAGGCACAATTTTTAACAAGTATTTTCAATCCATAGTTGGTTGAATCCATGAATACGGAGGGCCAACTGAACGTTTAGTAAATATTGGGTTCTATTTTTATTATCAGTCCTTAGCAATTCCAGAAGCTGGTCAATTTTTAAAATAAGCAAAATGTATCCAAAGATACAAAACCTTATTATGCATCTTCTATTATAGCCTTTTTCAAACTGATTGCAATACTGTATGGTGAATCACCTACCCCCACAGAGGGCTGCCTGGAATTTGGACATGTGCATTAAAGGCCGACATTTGGTGGGTGTGCCCCTGCACAGCTGTGCCATTTTACTTAAATACTGGAAATGACTTCCATCTCAGGTAGAAAACAGACACTGTCCCAAGCCTGTTTAGTGTCAAGTGTTTTCCCTGCTTCTCTGGCCACTCCAGTGCCTCCTCCAGAGTCCCAGCATCTTCCCCTCCTGGACCCCAGCAATCAAAGAGTTAAGCCTACACAGCAGGGGGTTTCTGAGACTAGCTGTGGTGCACGTTGATTGGCTGCTGCTCACCAGGGAGGTACTTATGGTAAAATATTTTGAATAACACATCTTATTATAAATACACTATGACAAAGCCAGAGTGCCCTGGTTGCTGGTGTTGGAGTTGGGAATGCTTCCAGGAAGAAGTGGGAGAAGGGTTGTGTGCCTATGAATAGAGGAATAGGGAAGGGGTGGGCTGGAGGGGAAGGAAGACTAGGTAAAGAAACACTGGAAGAAGATGGGAAAATAGAGTATCCTATTAAGAGTTCCCTCATTTTCAGCAACACAGGAAAAGAACATTCCTCTTAGGCTGGTTTGGATTTCAGATGCTTCTTGCCTTACCATGGACTCACGTGCCGATAAACCCATGGTTAATGGAAAATAGTGTATGTTGAAAATGCATTTTCAACTTATGACATATTCAATTTACAGTGAGTTTTTCCAGTGTAACCCCATCATAAGTCCAGGAGTGTGCTGAATGTATATTGCTTTTGAACCGTTCTAAAGTCAAAAATTATAAACTGAACCATTATAAGTCAGTGACTTTCTGTACTTGGTGTCTCAGGAAAGACCTGCATTGCAGTCCTGGACTGCAGCGGGGGGAAGCTGCATTTTTTTCAGAAAAAACAGCCTGGGAAGATGGAGGGCATGGCAGCTTGCACCATGGCGTGGGCATTTATGCACCGGCTGGGGAAGGCTATGCAGAGCAGAGGTACAGGGAAGAGGTGTGGGCTTTATCCTGCACCTCCTGAGGGTGGAAGCGGCGTGCCTCCTCCTTTACTCATCTGACAGTTTTGGAGCATCTGCTCTACACCAGAAACTGGGAAGGAATTGCACACAGGACTGTAAGCGGTGGCCCTGCCCTCGATAAAAATAGCAGAGACTTATATAATGTTGTACATATCATCTACCAGGCAGTTTCTAAGTGCTTCTTAGAGATCATACCCATTTAGTCTTCACTACAAGCTCTCAGCAGAGGTAATGTTAATAATCCCATTTTATGGGATAAAACAGAGGCACAGAGAGGGGAAATAACTTCCCATGGGCATACAGCTAGTAAGTAAGTGGCAGATCTGTGCAGTCAGCCAAGTCGGCTGGCCTGGGACTCCCTGCCATCAGCGCTATGCAGAGCTGGTTTTAAGAAACTCACAATGGAACTTCTATATCACACCTTAAAAAGCATTCCTCACACGCCGTCTTATTAGACCTTCACTATATTCTTGTTTTCTCTTACCCCAATTTAAAGGTAAGGAAATGAGGCTCAGAGAGATTTAAGGTACTTTCCAGGTCATGTTATTAAAGTCAACCAGGGCTGAATTCTGCTCTTCCCTCACCAAAACACATGCCTTCTCCATTGCCTGCAGTGGTCCATGGGAGACACTATGGGGTTACAGATTTTTGGCTCAATATGTGAGATTTCTTTAAAGCAGAATGAGTGACCTTGCATGATAATGCACTCAAGGGAGGTGATAGTGGATGGTAGAAAACAGACACTGTCCCAAGCCTGTTGAGTGTCAAGTGTTTTCCCTGCTTGTCTGGCCACTCCAGTCCCTCCTCCAGAGTCCCAGCATCTTCTCCTCCTGGACCCCAGCAATCAAAGAGTTAAGCCCACACAGCAGGGGTTTCCGGGACTAGCTGTGGTACACTCTGATTGGCTGCTGCCCACCTGGGAGGTACTTATGGTAAAATATTTTGAATAGCCCATCTTATTATAAATATACCGTGACAAGGCCAGAGTGCCCTGGTTGACAGTGTTGAATTGTGTCTCCCCGCATGTGGAAGTCCTAACCCATAGAATCTCAGCATGGGATCCTAGTCGGAGGTAGGGTCTTGACAGATGTAATCAAGTTAGAGAGAAGACATTAGGATGGACTTTAATCCAGTATGACTGGTGTCCTTATAAACAGAGAAAATTTGGTCACAGAGATCCATGCATAGAGGGAAGACGATGTGAAAGAGACACAGGGAAAAGATGGCTTTTTGTTTTTGTATTTGTTTTTGTTTTTGTTTTTAGGACAGAGTCTTACCCTGTCGCCCAGGCTGGAGTGCAGTGGTGCCATCTCGGCTAACTGCAACCTCCGCCTACTGGGTTCAAGCGATTCTCCTGCCTCAGCCTCCCAAGTAACTGGGATTACAGGAGCCCACCACCATGCCCGGCTAATTTTTTTGTATCTTTAATAGAGATGGGGCTTTACAATGTTGGGCAGGCTGGTCTCGAACTCTTCATCTCAGGTGATCCACCTGCCTCGGCCTCCCAACATGCTGGGATTATAGGCATGAGCCACCCCACCCAGCCGAAGATGGCCATCTTTAAGCCAAGGAATGGCTGAGGCTATCAGAACTGTGAGAGAGGCCTAAAATAGACCCTTCCAGGCTGGGCACGGTGGCTCATGCCTGTAATTCCAGCACTTTGGGAGGCTGAGGTGGGTGAATCACGAGGTCAGGAGATCAAGACCAACCTGGCTAACACGGTGAAACCCCATCTCTACCAAAAATACAAAAAATTAGCCAGGCATGGTGACACACGCCTGTAGTCCCAGGTACTCGGGAGGCTGAGGCAGAAGAATCGCTTGAACCCGGGAGGTAGAGGTTGCAGTGAGTTGAGATCACACCACTGCACTCCAGCCGAGGTGATAGAGTGAGACTCTGCCTCAAAAAAAAAAAAAAAAAAGACTCTTTCAGAGAACTTTCAGAGGGAGCATAGCTTTGTTGACCCTTGGATTTTGGACCTCTGGCCTCCACAACTGTAAGAATATAAATTTCTGTTGCTCTAAGCCCTCCAGTGTATGATACTGGTTATAGCAGCCTTAGGAAGCGAGCACAGCCACCTCTAAGAAATGTTAGATAATGTATTTTGTCTTGAGACTGGCGGTTATACCAGCAAAACACTAGTTTCCTCTAACACTAAGAATTGTTTCTGTGAATGTATATTCTAATTTTTTTCATGATCTTAGGTAACGAGATCTCCCTATTTGCTCAAAAATAAAGTATAACAACCCCCAAATCCCTAACAAGTACAATGATTTTCTACCAGTGAAACTAGTCAGCTTAAATGCGATCCGATTTTTCCCACGGAAGATTTAATAGAAGAGATTTATTTTAGTAAAAGACAAAATGTTTCACTAAAGAACTCATTAGTAATGCATAAAGGGCTACTGGGTCTCTGAAGATCCATTTTCAAAGAGAAATGTTGGGATAATTTTTATATTCTGATTACAGAGAATGACTTGATAAAAATTGTCCTTGATATTAAAATTGCATGGAGGGGAAAGAAAATCATTCAATCTAGCAGGAGGGAAGCCAAAGAAAATGGGTAAATTTGGCCAGCATTTTGGAATTGCTTTTACAAAGGTGGATAGATGAGCATCAGCAGAGTCTCCCCCGTGATGTGGGTGGGGTCATCTTCTCTGGCACTTTCACACACAGAGGGACAGCGGTAGGGAGGAGGACAGGGGACTGGCCTGCTCTGTTCAGCCAGAGTCTTCTGTCACCCTCACGACTGCCCTGCCTATTTATTCCTTCTCATCAGGCCCAGCCTTTAGTGCCCTTGATCATTGCCAGAGCTCCCGCCTGGCCAGCATTCCCCCAGTGAGGCCCAAGTCCCCAGAACCAATCCTCAAGTGACACTGAATCTTTGCACCAGCTGATGCTGACTCGTGGCCCTAGCTTTGATGGCTAGACAGCTGCTCTGTTTCAAGCCCTAACACCCACTGGGTGTCCCACGTCTTATGCTGTAGGGTCCCACAGGTTTCTCTTTTTGCCTCCGAGTTCAAGGTCTGAGAACCTGCCTCCCTCCAGGCTCCTTACTGGAGTGAAGCTCTGCCTTTCACCTTTGCCTCCAGAAAACGCTGCCTGTAGGATGGGGTCCTGCGTCCGCTGCTGTGCAGCTGTTGCTCGCTCACCCTTCCTGAGGGTCCCCATCCAGGGTTTTTCTCACTGTGGTCCACCCTCAGTAGATACCTGCTCATTTTTCTTAGAATTCCTGCTGCTGCGTGTTTCTCCAGTATGTACCTAGAGAGGGCGGAGACCTTGAGACAACACACCCAGGCTCACAGCATCGAAATCTCCATCTCTTTGGCCTGGTGGGCCAAACTAACTCCAGACCCTGGGGTCGCTCCTGGTCAAATTCAGCCCAACAGTGAGCTATGACATTACTTCCTCTTCCTCTCAGGACCTGCCTGTAAACTGTGGAAGAAGTCTTTGCCCTCAGCAAACCCCCGCTCTTCTTCATCTGTCACTGCTGGCTGGATACTTAAGCTCTGGATCGTCCAGAAACTGCTAGTCAAATGTATTTACAAACTGAATTGATATATTATTATGAAGTCTCATTTTTTCTTTTAAAACAAGGATTACATATATGGTAATAATACTTGGTAACAGCTTTTGAATGCAGTCAAATACCATTATTATTATTTTTGAATACTCTTTAGATGCATGCTAGACACCACGCTAAGTATTTCACATGCAAAATCTCAGACAAACATTTGAGAGGGGGAGGTGCTGTTAATATCCCTATTTGACAGACAGAGAACTGAGGCCTGAGGAGATGAATGATCTTGTGCTAGGACGTGCAAGTAGCAAGATGTAGAACCAGGATTTGAACCCAGACAGTGTGACTCCAAAGCCACTGTCCTTAATCACTATACTTCTTCCACATATTCGTATAGTTATACAAACTAATTATGTTTGCCGAATTTTCACAATGTGCCAAGCATGGTGCTAAGTGCTTTACAGGAATGATCTCCTTAGTGTTCACAATATGCCTTTTGGGTAGGTCTTATTTTTATGCCCATTTTGCAAATGTCAAAACCAAGGTACAGAGCGGTTAGATAACTTGTCTAAAGTGACACAGCTAGTAAGAGGAAGATCCAGACTTGAACCTGCTCAGCCTAGCTCCAGAACCACCACACTCTCTGAATACAAATTATTGATTCCTACCTTATGTCTGGTACTGTGCTAGGCCCAAGTGGCTACAAAGATGAAAAGCAAACTCTTCTTATCTTTGAGAAACTCTACATACATAAATCTGCAATGCATATACACATCAATGGAAGGGAAGAAAGCATAGTAATAAGTAATATTTAATTCTAATATTAGCCAGAAGGATTCATGTAATGTTTCATAAATCATACAGTTTTCCAAATCCAATTAAAGTGATTGAGTATATTTTATAAATACGGTTGACTTTTAATACTTCAAACTAGTAATTGAAGTGAATAACCAAAGTAGGCCACTGCCATCATATCTCCGTTTATTAGGGCAAGACAAGGCACCACTAACAGCCTCTGGGACTGCCCTATTACAGGGAGATCACAAGCTTTCAGAATCTGCAAATGAGGCACCTGGATTTCAGACAGCCAAAAGGATTATGCATATATAAACCTATCACTGAATAGTTCTGCACGCATACTTCAGACACATATCAGTGCTTTGCTTACTGAAAAAGACTAAAGCCCCAGAGGAGGGAAGTTTCCCTAGGGACAGTCGGATGGGGGAACTGTCCACCTCCTTCAGATGACCCCAGTATGAAACACGTGACTTTCCTGAGCATGTCATACCTTCATACTTTGTGGGGTCCATTGGGAGGGTACACAGTTTTGAGCTATTTTTACAGGACCAATAGTTTGTTCATTTTATTTACCCAGTTTTACCTGGTTGCCTCTGTGATCCACAAAGACAGTTGAGTAGCAAAAGCATATGACCTCTGGCCCTGGAACAGAGTGATACTTACAGGACCACACGGGACTGGAGCGCAATTGATACATCATCCATCGCAAAGCCTGGCATCTCCCACATTCAGTTACCTAGCCCTAGATACATACCCATCCTGTCTCCTGCATCCCCCACCACCTTCTCTTCCCACTGGCATTGTCAGGCTGGTCCAGGCCATCAGATGTGTGACAGTGCTGCCAACAGATGCCTTCTCTACCTCTATCTCCTATACCCTCCGCTGCACTATCCCCTTCATTCACTCCACAGACATACGTTGCAAGTCTACCTTGGGCCAGGCAGTGTTCCAGGGACATGGGATATCAACAACAAAACTCACAAACAGCCCTGTCCACGTGGAACTTAGCTTCTAGTTAGGGGAGACAGACAATAAGCAATAAAGATAATACACAAGTTACGCAGCAGAACATGCTGAGGGCTTTGGGGAAGAACCAGTGGGCAAGAAGGACGGGGAGTGCTGGTGGGTTGGGTGGCCCTTTTTAGTTACATAGGTAGGGCCATTACCACTAAGAAAGTAATTCAGCAGCAAAGACTTCACGGAGGTGGGGAGCTGTCCTGTTTGTATCCAGATGAAGCATATCCCAGGCAGAGAGAACAAGCAGCACTAAGGGCTTGGCAGGACGCATGCCTGGTGCATCTGAGGGTCAGCCAGGAGGCTGGAGAATCTGGGCTCCATAAGCCAGGGCCAAGCTGGAAAGGAGTTCTGAGAAACAACCATGGCTTGACCAGGTAGGGTCTTGTAGGCCATTGTAAGAACTTGTTTTCTTCTTTGAAGGAAATGGGAGTTTTGAGCGGAGGAGTGATGTGATCTCACTGGTGTTTTAAAAGGATAGCTCTGACTACTGTGTGAGAATGGACTGAAGGGGCCAGAAGTGGCATCAGGAGATCAGTTAGGCTGTGGTCATCACCCAGGGAAAGAAGATGGTGGCTCAGACCAGGTGGCTGGCAGCGGAGGAAGTGAGAAGTGGTGGGCTCTGGGTATATTTGGAAGGTGGAGCCAACAGGATTTCCCGACACACTGAATGTGAAGTGGGAAAGGGACCAGTCAGGATGAGTTTAAGGTTTTGGGTCTGAGCCCCTGGAAGGGGATATTTGTCATCAATCGAGATGCACAAGGTACGGTTCAAGCAGATGTGGGGGAAATAGCAGGAGCAGTGTTTGAGATACCTATAAGACATTGAAAGAGAGGTGCCAAGCAGGCTGTTGGGTTCAGGAATCTTGAGTCCAGGAGAGAGGTGTGGTCTAGAAGTATACATTTGGAAGTCATTGGCATATGAAAGAAATTGACAGCCATGAACAAACCCTTGGTTATGGTCATGAGTTTATCTCTCTCCACTGAACCCTCAGAGAACCCCCATTCTTTCCTGAATCACATCCAACTGCCTCACCCACAAGCAAGGCCTTCCACACCCTCACCCACGAGCAAGGCCTTCCACATTGCCAGAGAGTGAGCTTCCTTTCCAGTCCAAGTCCTGCTTTCTTTCATGCCGAGGTCAGTTGGAGTTGGGAAAATCCAAAGATTTATGCCTTCCTTCCTCCTCTATGAGTTTGCTCAAGCTGTTTCCATTCCTCTGTTTTGGTCCCCTGACCTGCCCTCACATGAATGACTCTCTAACCACCCCCAAGCTTCCTTGAGAAAGCATCTTTTCTCTTCTCTGCATGTCTCTAACATCTGCACCTCTGGGGCAGCACTTAACCCCTAATGCCTGCTATTAACCATTATCAATATCAGTATTGATATCAGATCCCATCTTGAGCCTATCTTGTAAGTTGCTCATGAGCAGAAGCTCTTTCCTGCTATTGGGAATAGCCAGTAATGTAGAGCCTGGTGCCTGGAAGAGAGCAAGTACTCAGTGCTTGCTTAACAAATGAATTTTTGGAAGACACAGATTTCAAAAGCCAAGACTCTTGTAAACCTTGCGGGATGAGACCTGGAGTGAACAAATATACCTTGATAATTATTTTAAATGCTTTGGAAGTTATTTGTTTTCATTTTAGGATCCTTAAATAACAGAAATACATGTGATAATTTAATTAAAGTATACATAGGAGTTTTTTTTTCCTGTAAGACAAAAAATACTATTTTAAATATAGATTCAGTGTGTCCCCTAAAATGAAAATGTCAATAAGTATATGACTGTCTACTTTATCAAAAAGCAAACTTCTACAAATACAAATTATTTCTATATATGAAAATACATTTCATTTTAATAAGGGTTTATTACTATATGCCTAATGTTTTCAACCCTGATTCTTATAAAACCCTGAATTTCATATCATTCCATTTTACATATTGAGTGAGCTAAGGCCCAGAGTTGAACAGCTTGACCTAAGTTGAATAGCTTATCAGTGGTCACAGAGCTAGGAGGTGGGAAAGCCAGGATTCTCACTTAGCTCTCTCAAAAGCCAAGGGCAAATTTACTCAAACTCTGTTTATCCAACCTCCTCCCTCCTACTTGGAAGATCTTGAACATTAGAGTTGTTGACCTCAGTGCCTGAGCTGCGGATTATCTCAATAGAAGAAAAAATAGTATTGCAAGAGTCTCCCAAAATTCATGTTCTTGGACAGCATTGACTACCAATTTTTAATCATTCACTCATTCAATGCATATTTGAGTGGTAAATAAGTGTTCATTTATTTGGTGCATATTTAATGTATGCTACTCTGTGTAGCACCGTTCTCAGCACTAGAGACAAGGCAATGAGCATAACAGGCAAAAGTCCCTGCCTTCATGGAGCTTACATTTTAATGGGTAAATGCAGACACTCAACAAGATCAATAAATACAACAGGTAGTGAATATGATGATGGTGATAAGTGCTAGGGACAGAAACAACTGAGAGAGACAGGAAGTATGTGTGCAGAAAACTTTACAAGTTTTCATGGGATGAACAAAGAAGATCTCAAAGGGAGGATGCCATTTGAGGTGTTAAAGGGGCAGGCAGCAGGTCTGATGGCTTCTGGGGAGAGGAGAGAGGAAATGCAATGGTCCTGAGGCAGGAGCATGCCTAGAATATTCGGGGAATAGCAACCAGGTCAGTGTGGCTAGAGCAGAGTGAGTGAGGGTAAGAGCAGTAACTTAAGACTGGAGAGATGAGGAGAGTGAGGTGACCAGATGGTGACCCTCACGGGTCATCATAAGGACTTTGGCTTTTACTCTGATTGAGATGCAAAATCAATGGAGGGTTAATGCACTAGACCATATTACTGAGAGGTTTCCATGTTCTTCACATATTTTTTAAATGTATTAGCAACTTTAATAAATTATGAGAAAGTGCATTATGTCAAACTCCCAATTGCTAAATACTGCTGATCTCATACAGATCTCCATTTAGGACTGCCCTTGTGATCAGACAGCAGGTCAGAGCCTGGGAGAGCATAACGGGCTTACATGTCAGAAGCCCAGGTGTAGTGAACCACATTATTTCCAGTGTGCCCACCTCAGACCTTGAAAGAATGTGTGTGGCTATCCCTGAAGCCTACAGCTCAGCCTTAAAATCCAGACAGCTGGGAATAGATCAGCCATGTCTGCTACCAGCTTTTGGAGCAGTGCTGCCGGGAGAAGGCTATCCATCAATAGCTGTTTAGGCAGCAGGCTGAAAATGCTCCTCCAAGAAGGGCAGCAAGAGGAGGGACAGTCTCTCCAGCAGAGCAGGGAAAAGTCCTGGTCAAACTTCTGCCAACTCCATTTACATCTCACAATGTCAAATCATCCTCAAATTCCATTTCCCTCTTCTGTTCAATAAGATATTTTTTAAAAAATTTGATGGGATGTCCCACAAATAAAAAATTGGCTGATTAGAATTCGAGTTCCTTCTGTGCAGGAGTGGGTCCTATGTGTTATGAGAAGGCATGAGTGCAGTTAGATGCAGGGAAAAGAACAGCAGGGAAAACCATTGAAAATTGCTTCAGAATAAGCAAATTGATAGCTTAGATTCTATTTTCAGGATTTAGAGCTAACACTTTGGACCTGCCTTCATCCTGACAAAGGCAAAGATTCAAAGAGCCGTTGGACCTTTAGAATTTAGGGAGCACCACTAGGAGCCCCCACTTTCCAATTCATGGTCCTGAGGCATAGAGGAATTGACTTCTTTTTGGCTTGTCTATGTGCAATTCCTCCCAAGAATTTCTAGAATTTATTTTGCTCTGTGCTTCTCAGTGTTTCCCTCTGTAGACCATTGCTACCCCAATGGATGCAAGTTGTCACCAGGGAACATGGTTGCATGTAGCACCAAACACTGCTTGTAGACTGAATAAATAGTGTCTTGAAAGTAAGTACATGTATGAGAGTTTCCAAAGTTATAAACTCTACTGTGAGGAATAAAATGCAGATTCAGACATATAATTTTTAATTGAATTCATAGTAATTTTTGTAAGGTGTGTTCCCAATAAACAGGTAGTGAAAACATACTTAGTAATATAGGTGCACAGAGAAAAGTTTTCAGTGCCAAACGAGGAATTTTAATTCTTTGAAAACCTATGAGTAGTAAATAATAAGTAATAAAATGAATCTAAGTTGTGGGCTACTTAGAATTCTAACTCAATGGCTGTGGTTAGAGCAAACTATGGGTTATGAAGACCAATGAGAAGAAGAGACATTCTAGGGTTTCCTGGTCTTTGAGAGCTGCCATTATAGACTCATTTCTTGGAGATATTTCCTATTCTTTGTGATCCAGGAATTTTGCAATGATAATAATCTTGAAATCACTAAAACTTCAGTGAGAAGTAATTTCTTAATTACCTACCTACCTCCAGTAAAAGAGGGCGTTAGAATGGAAAGAAAATAATAGACTTCATGAGAAACAAGTGCAAAAACATGAAATAAGGAAAAGTACTCAAAAAGGAAGGTGAAATGGGAGAAATGCTGCAAGTAGAAGACAAACTTCTTTGTTTTTATCATGAGAGGATATTGGATTTTATCAAACACTTTTTATGCATCAACTGAAATGATGTCTTCCGTCCCCTTATTCCATTAACAGAGTGTATTCCATTGATTGATTTTCATGCACTCGGAAGCACTTTGCCAAAGGCTGGAGCAACTGTTGACATGTGCACCTACACTGTTCTTCTACGAATCTTTTTTTTTTCAAGTTATTGTCTTTGCTGGATCATTTCTAGAATGTTCTCACATGCCTTGGGGATTTGAAGCTTTAAAACTTTACAATGTTTGAACTCTAAGAGCTAGTTCTTAGTCATCAGTTGGTTTCATTCAAGTTAACACCAAGAGTAGACGCTCTTTTCCTTCATTCAAAGAAAAAATAAGATCAAGAATAACTACAGAAAAGGACTATCTGTAACGGAATGTGGGGCAGGTTATGCAAAAGGAGGAATATTGGTGTTTGGACATTCACTTGAAGAGATTTAACGGGAAGAGGAGGCTTAGGAGGGTGCTAAGGAGAGAGCACTGTTGGACGTTAACCCACCTGTAGCCCCTTAACAGTATTTCCTCACATGTTTAATTCAGGCAGCTTCCATGACCTCAAAGCAAACAAGGAGGACTTCTGCATGAGCACCACACATCTACGCATGTTTTTTTTTTTTTTAAGAAAAAAATCCCTTCTAAAAATCCAGCGCTATCTCAAGAAATTGATTTTGCTAAGGAATACAATTTCAGTTTGCTATTTTTGCGGTCTGAAATCTTTCTCTTTTCTTTTAATTAAAAATGTAATCCCATAAAGCATAGCTAGAATGAAAATCTTAAGTGTGTGAGCTGGCTTGTTTGCTTAAATTTAATTGTAAACATCATTAAACATTGGGAAACATGGTTGGGGGGGATTCACGCCTAAGAGCACCACTCTACCATAATTACGACCATGTTTGAAGACTCATTTTTGACAGTTTCATATTTTTATATAGTTATAACCTTGGTGAACAAATAATTTTATCTCCTGATTGTTCTTATGGAGCCGATCACTCACCTTGCTTTTCTATGCTTCTGGAGAGCCTCACTGTTTACAATGCCGGCATTGTGTTTGCTTGAATGAGTGCACCACAATTAACTCTACCTCCCATTCGGGCTCTTACAGTTCTGCACTTTCATAAATAATTTTGTGACAAGCATTTTCACACACGTAGTCATTCCTCCCCCTTTTTTTTATTTCCTCAGTGTAAGTGGAATTATTGGATTAAAGAGTATGGATTTTTGCGTGGCTTTTAATGCATCTTGAACCTGCCTATTCTCAAATGTAATCTTATCTGAGCTCTCAGCATATCTACATGTTTCTCTCAAGACCTAATCATATTACATTGATTTTTATCAGACAATGAGCACATGTTTTTCTTTTTACCTTAACTGCCAGGAAACTCAGAACTAAAGTTCTATCTAATAAAGAGTTCATCTCAGGTGACTGGTAATATGTTTCTCTATTCCTTTAGGTTGATTTTCTACTTAGCTGTTCTTAAAAAAAAAAAAAAAAAAGATGCTGAATTTCAAAAGTTCTTTCAAATTCCTTTTAGAAACAGGAGGGGCTATAGGCCAGGCGCGGTGGCTCACGCCTGTAATCCCAACACTTTGGGAGGCCGAGGCAGGCAGATCACGAGGTCAGGAGATGGAGACCATCCTGGCTAACACGTTGAAACCCCATATCTACTAAAAATACAAAAAATTAAGCTAGGCATGTTGGCAGGCACCTGTAGTCCCAGCTACTCAGGAGGCTGAGGCAGGAGAATGGCATGAACCTGGGATGGGGAGCTTGCAGTGAGCCAAGATCACGCCATTGCACTCCAGCCTGGGCGACGGAGGAAGACTCCGTCTCAGGAAAAAAAAAAAAAGAAAAAAGAAAAAAGAAAAGAAACAGGAGGGCTGTAAATCTCACATACACACAGACATATATACAAACATGCATTTATTATATCTAACATAAAACTTCACATAATTAGCATCGTATCATGAAAATGTTCTTGGCACTGGAATCTCTAAGATGATCCAGAACAATCCCCTTTTTTTATAGTACAGACCCTGAAGCTAGAGAGAGAACACGACTTGTCTGGGATCACAGAACTCTTTGGAGTCAGAGCCAGAACTAACTCTAACCCAGGCCTTTGCATGCCCAATCAGCACCCTGAAGACAGCATGAGGAGCTGGTTATTTGCTAAGCCTTACACCTTGACATTTCTGCCAGGGGCTAAGTCCTCTGCCTGACAGTCCTCTGTCCTTACCACCCTTCTAGGCCTCCACTTTGGTTAAATCTCTTCAAATGAATGTTCAAACACCAATATTCCACCTTTTGCATAACCTGCCCCATACTCCATTACAGATAGTCCTTCTCTGTGCTATTCTCGATCTTATTTTTTCTTTCAATGAAGGAAAAGAATTTCTACTCTGGGTATTAACTTGAATGAAACCAACTAATGAACAAGAGCTAGCTCTTAGTGTTGGGTTGAAACAGTGTAAAAATTTAAAATTTCAAATTCCCATGGCGTGAGCCATGCTCAAGCATCTCTCTCTATGACAGTTTTCATCTCTCTTTCTTCCCTGAATTTCCCATTGCTACCATCCTCTGCAAAGCCCACATTATTTCATCCCAGCTGTTAGTTTGCTTGGGCTGCCATAACCAAGTACCACAAGCTGGGTGGTTCAAACAACAGAGCCTTATTCTCTCACAGTTCTGGAGGCCAGAAGTCCAAGATCAATGTGTGTGCTGGGTTGGTTCCTTCTGAGGGCCACGAGGAAAAGATCTGTCCCAGCACCCTCTTTTTGACAGTGGATGGCTGTCTTCTTCCTGTCTCTTCACGCTGTCTTCCCTCTTTGCTTATCTCCGTGTTCAAATTTCCCCTTGTAATAAGGACACCAGTCATATTGGATTAAGACACCCTGATGACCTCACTTTAAATTGATCACCCCTGTAAAGGGCCTGTCTCCAAGTAAGTTACAGTCAACAACAGTGGTTTGAACTTCAACGTATGAATTTTGGGGGAGATGTGATGCAACTGCCCTTGATTGCAAAGGTCATTTTGACATTTTTCATTTCCGTGCTCAAAGTCTTCCATTGTCCCCACTCACCAAATAAAGTCCAAATTCCTCACTTGGGCGTGCAAGCTCCCCCACAGCCCTGTTCCTATGTGTTGTTGTTATTTATCTCCCTACATACCCCATGGTTTTTTATGCTGCAGTCCAACCATGCTACTCTCAGATTCCAAATACACCCACACTTTTCTTCCTCTGTGTCTATGCTCATGGGCTCTTTCTGCACAGACTGCCCTCTTACTTCACCCCCACAGACCCAGCTCTGATGCCCTTTCTCCACGATGACTCCTCAGTCCCGCTCAGAAACGTCTCCTCCTTCCCAGGACTTCTTTTGCTTATCTTGCTAGAAATGAAGGCTATGACCATTGTCATAGTCACAGTCACTTGTGTGTTCCCTGATGCTAGACTGTACCTTCCTTAAGAGCAGGAACTTACTCATCCTTGCACGCCTCTCAGTGCCTTTTCTTTCTCAACTTCCCCAAAGTGATGACTTGTATCTTTTGTGAACACATCAGAGGAAAAAGAAATATTCTGTTATACAGATCGATCATCATAAAACTTCAGGGGCCTCTAAAGCAGCTCTTGTCATAATAATGAGAAGGCCACACATGATGTAGGTTAGTACATAGTGGAATAAATAAGCATTAGGTGTAAGATTTAAGATTGTTGGTGTGTGGGTATGAGCAGTGTTAAGTGGGGCATCATCATTTTTACCAGGAAATTCCCTTTGTTCTCATCATTTTCCCCTTCCAACAGAAAATTCCATGAAGCTCATTTCTAAAGAAAAGTAAATACCCAGATGGCCAGAGGGATGACCTTTCTCCAACAGAGGGGATGGATTTGTTATCCAGCCAAATGTTTGAAATTCTTCCACCAGCATGCATAATTGAGAGAGATGTGTTAATTACCCTTACATGACAGCTGGTAGGACTTCCTAGACAAACTCTGAGAGGAGTATTGATCTGGTATCATTGTAAGTCACTGTACTGTGGTGATATAAAGGTAAAGCCCTCGCAACAGTTTTGAATGAGCAGGTCAATGTGTGGGGCCTCCATGAACTGGGGCCTGCAAGCATGTGGCAGCCAGCCAGTGCTCGTCCAGCAACAAAAGCACCAGTGTGGTTCTTTGCATGACATTTTAATGAGTGATACAAGGAAAATCCCAAGGATGCAATCCCTATTATTATAATAGCTCTATGGCTCAAAATGGGTTGTTATCAAAGAGAAATGCAATTCCAGAAAGTGAGGATAAGAGTTTTGTTTTTATCCCCTGTATCTGTGAACAGCATTCTCATCATTGACTGTTATTTAAGGGAACTGAGTGCACAGCATTTGACTCAGCACTGTGGACATTTTGAAGAGGGAGCAGAAAATACGATCCGTGCCCTAGAGGAGTCACTATCTTGGCACTTGGGTGGAAAATAATTTAATTCTCTGAAGTCTTTTCCAGGTCCAAGATTTTATGATTCAATGAAGAAGAAAGACATCATTTTATCTTTAAACAGCAAAACTGTCATGAATATTCTTTTGTCTAAAAAGCAATTCATATTTACTAATATAATTTGTCATACTGCTGCTACATTAAATTTTTCAGTTTTTGTATCACAAATCTGTGCAAGGGAGCTTTTGAATTTACTTTTCCCTTCCTGTGGCTGACTAAATATTTTTTTCTTTTACCTGGAATCACATGAAATGTGGGATTACTTGACTTTTCTGAAATCCAATATAACGGCACGTCGGCTTCCAAAGTAATGACTTTGTTGTTCATTCATACATTTCTGGAAAAACTGTCTGGTTTTGGTTGAGTCTAGGGAAAATACGCTCCAAGTTTTTTCTTCCTTAAAATGTGTAGAAGAAAAATATACATCTCTTTTAAGCAACTGGAACCAATTTAAGGCTTTGGCACACACAGTGGAAAAATCAACAGAAGTTCAAAGTTGAAAGGCAAAGTTGGCCTCTACAAGTATCACTAAACTTGTGTCCACCAAGAAAAATAAGGAGAGGATTTATGACAACCAACTAGGATGGTAGGTCAAATAATCAATCATCAACCAATAATCAATCAATACGATTTTATTGAAGACAGTTTTATTTATGTTGGATACTGGGAGATGGAACCCATGAGATTTAGACTTTCTTTCTCTCCTTCAGAAAAGTTTTCAGTTTAACCAGGGAGATAACAAGAACATGCCTTGAACAATAAGGACTAAGATGCTATATTGATAAAAATCCAGAGTCTACAGGGCTGGGCATGCAGGGAGACTTCACGAACACTGAGTGATCCAACCAAGGCAGAGTTTCCACAGATTCCTGAAATCCTTTTGAGAATCCATCCAAATTTTCTACTCAACTAGACAAGAACTTATAGTCCTTGAGTCTTGTTCTTGTTGCCTGGCAACAACACCAGACTCTACCGAGCCCCAGGAGACCAATGTCCAAAGGCTGTCTACTTCCCATGCAGGTTTCCTCCACATGAAAAATGAGCTCATAAGTAGGACACCTATTCTCCTCATCCCTTTCTGGTGCTGGGAAGCCCTTCAAGTTTTTCTGGAAGTATTTGCTTCTTTGTTTCTTGCTCAGATGGAGAAAGTGAAATGAGGACCACCAAGGGGAGAGTTTCCCGTTTATGTCCCAGGCAGTCACACTGGTGGCCCAATCCCAGCCTCTCCGTCATGTCTACAAATCATTGCAATATAATGTAAGAGATGTCATTTATGTAACAGTCATGGCAAGGAGTGACCACCATGAGTTTGCTCTCAGAGGGTAATGGAAGGCTCCAGAAATATGTGCCTTGAAGAAGAGGAAAGAAGAAGATGAGAAGGTTTGAAGAAAGCGAGAAAAAGTGAGAGTACTCGATGGTGTCAAATACTGCTGAGAGGTCAAATAAAATGAAGCGCTGCAAAAATGATCAATGAATGTGGCAATTAAACAGTTACTGGTGGTTTCATCCACGGCAGTTGGTGGAGTATTGAGAGCAACAACCAGGTTGCCCTGCAGTGAGCAAGGGTTAAGAGGCAGTGGTGAGGAAGGTCGGACAATTCTGTCATCTGAAATATCCTATTAAGTTAGGTTCTTCTGGTTAGGGACATTGGAGAAAGAGGAGAGGAAATGATTTTTAATGTCATAGAAAATGTTTTCATTTTTCTACCTTTCCTCTGTGTGAGGAGAGAAAGGGAACACATGCAGACTAGCAGTGGAAGCTGCTCAGTGAGGGCACACAAAATGCCAGGACACCTCCAGGCAGAGAAAGCCCCACCAGAATCTGTTGGAATGAACACATTTGTTCTATTCCCTTTTTTATCCCTTCTCTTCCCCTTCCCTCCTGTTCTGCTCCTCTTAGACATAATTATTGCTTGGGTAGCTTTCTGTCAAATGTCTTGAACTTTTCATGAAGACACTTATCATGAGACTCTGACAAAAAAATATTAAAATCCTGGGATTTTGGGTTTGTTTGTTTGTTTTGAGACAGGGTCTGTTGCCCAGGCTGGAGCGCAGTGGTGTGAGCATGGCTTACTGCAGCCTCAACCTCCCAGGCTCAAGTAATGGATTCTCTTATCTCAGCTTCCCGAGTAACTAGAACTGCAGGTGCATGCCACCATATCCAGCTAATTTTTTGTATTTTTTGTAGAGATGAGGTTTTACCATGTTACCCAGGCTGGTCTCGAACTCCTGAGCTCAAGTGATCAGCCTGCCTTAGCCTCCCAAAGTGCTGTGATTACCAGCGTGAACCACCGTACCCAACCAATTTGGGATTTTGAAGTGATGATTTAGGCTTTTAGGCAGTCAATCTAAAATTACATCAATCTAATATTGGCTGAGCATTGGGGATCGATACGTTTCCTGATTTGCTCATGTCATCTGATACATGTGCACCTTTTAGATTTCACTCCTATTTCCAAGTAGTAGACTGTAAATAGAAATTCTCCTATTATAGGAATTTCTTAATTATCCTTAGGGGTAGTAGAAAGAAAATTTGAAAATAAGAGTAATTCATCTAAAAAAAATATGTTAGCCATTGTTTTTCAACTAAACCTAAAAATTTAACTAGAACTCCTGATAAGAAGTCAAGTCAAGATGCTAACTGGAATTTTACCTTTTTTACAATATCTGTGAAGGTGGTAATTAGCACTTACTTGATCAAGGGTGGGCTGGTAATTAAAAGAAGGAAGAATATGGGCAGAAAGCCCCACAGCACACACAAGACTGATTTCAACCATGTTTTTTAAGCAGCAGATTTCCAATGAAGCCTCATGTAGAAGGTCAATATACAAATCAGATTTTAAGGTATAAAGGTCAAACAGAGCTTCTCTAAATTAAGCAGAGCTGGTATCCCTCCAACTTTTTCTCCTCAGGGACTGTCATGGAAGTAACACCATAGAACTTATTATTTTAATTCTATGTAATAATGCATTTTGTTTGTAAGCATTTAATAGTTTGCAAAGCTCTGTCATTTCATCATGTCGCTTGATTTTTATAACAATTCTATGAGGTAAGCAGACTAGATATTACTATTATTATTGCCACTTTGCAAATGACTTGCATAAGGTCATCTAGCTTATAAATGATAGATCTGGGATCCAAAACCAGGTCTTTAAAGATCTTATACTATGATCCACTATTAAATCCTTCACTTGTCAGATCATTATATTCTTGTTCGGAGTTAGAATATATGAGATATTTTGGCTAGCATGCCAAGGATAATAGCAATTATCATTAAATTAAAAATAAAAAAGCAAATAAATGAGTTTTTACATTTTGACCCTATATGTAAAAAGGTAAGTGCATATTTTTAATAGAAAATTAAACTCATATGAAAAGTTAGTGTAGGCAATAATGAAATAAACACTTTCCCTGCTAAGCCTCACCAAGTCAATCCCTACAAAGTTTAGGTATATAAAATATGTGACAAAGACTTTTCTCCTTGAATAGCATAAAACAGTGTTTTCTAATATGGCTTTCCAATTGAATTAATCAGATAATTTTTTTAAAATGCAAATTCCTGTCCCCTCTATTGAAAATATAAACCAATAGCCATGGGTTGGAGCCCTTCTTCAGATGTGGGATTAGGTTTGGAAAACACTGGTATCAAGTCATACGATGGACTCTGCCTCCCCAGTTACTTCCTGAAAGTGGGCTAGAAGTTTTGGGAGAGGGCTTGTCAGGCCACAACAGTGTCACTTATTCAATTATAGCCTTAAATTATATCCAGTGACTGAAAGAGTCAGTGCATATCCAATTATGCCTAATTTATACCGTGGGACATGCTTGTTCTGGCTCACTGTAAAATCCTGGTAGAATCACAATTTAACAAACTTGACAGGACATCAGAAATCGCTATGTTGTCTCCAAAGCTCATTAAATGAAAGCCTACACTTTCTTCTAAGGTTCAGAGAGGGTCTACGTTATTATTATTTTTCTATTGGTTTATGTGAGGCATATGTTCCACAAATACTTTATTGGAAAACAATAATCCATCAGACGGAGCCCCTGAGAAAATGGGGCATTCTGCCACCAGAGCAGGGAGGCCTGAGAGAGGAAACACTTCAGTGTCCTTCATGGCCGCAGCATTTAATGGAATGTAATATATTCTTAATAAATTTGACATGACCCAAAATATCACTGGTGCAGCCTGCATGGTTGAGAGAGCCGGTAGCTAGCTGGCGGGGGTTTGCCTGGATTCCGACCTCTATGCCTTTCTCCATTTTGATTGTCGCTGACCCTGGCACCTTCTTATTTTCTTACGGTGCTAACGGTCCCTTCTCCATGTTTTTCCTGGTCCCGTGGTTAATCCTGGCTTCTGTTTGTGGGCACCCCCACCCATTGCCCAGCCCCGAGGACCCTCCCGACTCCACCTGTTTTCCCTTGGCAGGTGGCATTTGCCTTGTGACTTCTGCCGTCCAAATCTGCATTGCAAGCTCCTGTCCCCAGACATTTAAGAAATTTCTACCCCAAAAGACTCCTGCTGCCTCCCGAGGAACTCATAATCCCAAAGCCCGCCTACATGTCCTTCCCTGGGACATGATTTCCCTGTTTCTGGGAAAGGTTTCGTGATTCCTCTTCATGCCCAAGGTTGAAGCTTGAAGCCACATTTGAAGAATACAGAGAGGTACAAAATGCTATGAATTGGAAATCACAAAGGGCCCAGTTCGAATCCCTGCTCTGCCACTTCGGCACTGTAGAGTTATTTCACATCTCTGAACCTCTCTCCTCAACCACAAAATGGAGAATATAAGAACTTTTTTGTGACATGATTGTAGGGATTGGTGGCATAGCCGCTGGAACATGCTTGGCCGCAGGGCACTCAGTCAGTGCCCCTCCCTCCGTTCTTCACTGTTCTTTTCACTCTCTGCCTGCCAGCCTTTCCTGTCAATGGCCTCACCCTTCCTTTCTATTCTGTTCCCAGAGCCAACAGAGTCTGGGCCCCAGCTGAAGTGCAGACTCCACAACAGCCTCCTGGGAGTTTCTCTGTCCTCACTAGTAACATATTTATACCCACTGTTTTTGGATTGAAATGATCAGACTCAAACTCTGTCACATCCACAAAATGGGCCCAATATCATAGGGTTAATTGTGAGGATTAAGGGAAACAACACTTTTAAAGAACTTGGCATTGGCATTGTCCTGGGCACATATTACCACTTTAGATGACCAGATTACAAATTGTAAACATCCATTCCTTCCTATCATATTCCTACGCAGAGAGTTCCAAGGCTTTCTCCTCCCAACCACACCCCACAGCCAAAATATCTTTGGAAAAAAGGACGAACTATTTCTTTCCGCATTCAGTTTCCCCATCATACAGAGGTAACGCTCTGTAAAAAGCATTACCCACCATGCCTTTCTCATTGAAAGGGATTCTCTTCCTCTCATTTGACTGATCAAAATAACGAGCCAAGTCTAGAGAAAAGGTCTTTAGAAAGCATTTGAGAATTGTTTATGGCTTGGGTCAGAGAGTAAAAGAAGGGGAAATAGGTTAGGAAGATAGTTTTGTTTCAGCTTTCCAGAGGACAGGGCCTTCACAGGGCAGAAACAAGAGGAGACAGTTGCAGGACCAGAGAGAAACACACCTCCAAGGATGTGCTGAGAAATTGCTGCAGAAATCTCAAGGACTTTTAAAGAACATGATCTCTGAGAAAACACTGGAATACAGTCACCTCATGAAGAGCTGAGCAAGCGTCCAACTGGAAGAAATCTGAGAAGAGTAGAGCTTACTGCTCTGAGACCATGTAGGTCAAGGACCAGGAAGACCTGTCTGCCCTATGTTCTAGTGACCACAAGTCACCAAAAACAACTGATGCTCACGAGACAGGAAGGTTGTAGGACTCTCAGTCAGCATTTGCTATTGACGAACTAATATAGGCTGGTAGTGCTTTCTGTTAACTAAACCCCGCATCTAAACTGGTTTGTTAAATTGGGCCAGTGGAGCTGGACTGACTTGTAGGGTTTCTTTCCCCCAGGGCTGGCGGAGAACTCAATGCCAAGTGAAGCATGATACAGCACTTCCTGCAAGTAACTCAATTCTCTTGGACCAGAGCACCTCAGACACCAGGGTGACCTCAACCTAAAAGCATATGGAATGACATCCTGCCACCCAACCCACTCTCCTCCCTTCCTCCCTGTCCCTCGATGGACCACACTCAGCTCCCTTCCATCACGATGTTCCTGCTTCTCCTCCTGCCTGAAATGCTCCGAGACACGGTGAGGTCATTAGAAACCAGGCAGATCTAGATCTACCTAGAAAATAGTTCTGAACATACATCCCACCTCTTCTGCTTCCCAGCCTGGGGATCCTGAGGTATTAATATAAGCTCGCTGCTTCATTTTCTGTCTCTGTAATATCAGAGTACCTATTTTAATAACATGTTATAGGGATAAATGGAGTAATGCAGGCAAAATGCCTGGCACAGTGCACAGTCTGTAGCAGGCAGTCAATAAGTGTTCACTCCATTCCCACCGTACATGCTAATGTCTTTATGTCTAGACAAATATCACATATGCCTCGGGGTGCAATTCCAGTCTCATTTCATTAAAGAACCTCCAGTTATCATCTCCCATTCTGAAGTCCTACTTAGCTTAATAGCTTTACCACGAACTCAGGCACATCAACCACCATTGTTACTCATCTATTCTGACACAGATGTCTTGTTTGGCTAATTCAATAAATGTTTCCAAAGGGGACAGCTGGTGTCAATGACAATTCTGTCTTATCACTCCAACTTCCTACTGTATCTATCTATCATTGTTATAGATGCCCAATATATTTGTGTGAGTAAAGGAGTCAGTGAAAAAATCCCAGTGCAAGGGTAAAAGGCCAGTTATAGGTATAATCCCTACTGGATTATAATTTTGTTGACTTCTTTACAAATTTGTAATCCAGTAGGGATTGAGCATCCACATTTTTGAAGCAGATCAATGGTGGTTAGCATAGAAGAGAGTACAGTGGAGTAAAGATGCTGAAGGTGAAAAAGAAGATGAAGAGAAAGGCAATGTTGCAAGAGAGGCCAGTTGGGAGGTTAAGTGGGCTTCATGGAGGTATTACAGATTCTGAGTTAGACAGGAGGTTGACAAGCATTACCGCCTGAGCTCCACCTCCTGTCAGATCAGCAGAGCCATTAGATTCTCATAGGAGTGGGAACCCTATTGTGAACTGCGCATGCAGGGTGTCTAGGTTACGTAATCCTTATGAGACTCTAATGCCTGATGATCTGAGGTGGAACAATTTCATCCCCAAACTATCCCCCCACCACCTTCTATGAAATTGGTCTCTGATGCCAAAAACGCTGGGGATGCTGCTGCCCTATATGGTGAAGAAGATATTTAGCTGTCCACCAAAACATATTCTCTGTTACTTTCACTATCATAGAGCTATGGCTGGGTACATGGTCATCTTGCCAGGGCCTCCATTTCCAACCATCCTTGCTATAAGAGGTGGCTGTTGGACAAAGTCTTCACCAGTAGGTTTTGAGTGGAAGTGATGTGTGCAGTCCCTAAGGTGGGACCCTTTAAGGTAGTGAATGGGCCTCTCCCACATTTTCTCCTTTCCTTTACGGCTGGTTGGGACCTGGCTGTATCAGTGACCCAGCCTTGACTATGCAATTCTAAGGCCCTAGAGCCTGAAGAATGGCAGAACCACCACAATATGGAAGGAATATGGGCCTTGAATGACTGCAGAACACCCCCGACATCCTGTGATGAGACAGAAGTAAGCTTTTTGCTCACTGGTTTAGGCCATATGGTTAAAAGCCATATCGTTGTTGGGTCTCTTGTTATAGCTTAGCTGCTACAACCTGATTGACACATTATATTTGTACCTATGGAATATATCTCTTAGAATTTTTTAAATATAAAAGATAATAGTGTAAAAAACAGTATAGCAAGCTTTTTTGTTCCTACTAGGTAATATGTTTTGAAGATTTTTTCAAGTCATGTGTGTATGTCTTGGATATAGATGATAGATAGATACAGTAATTCTACCTCATTTCTAAATATGCAGTATTTCACAGTATCAATGAACCATAGTTCATGTAACCAAGTATTAAGACTACTGACATGAACATCCATGTACATGCCACTGTTCACATGCACAAGTATTTCTCTAGAATAAATATCTAGAAATGGAATGGTTGAGTTGAACCGTTGTGAACCTTTAAGAATTTAATATATATTTACAAATCGTCCTCCAAAAAGCCTAAATCAATTTATATTCCATAAATCTATTTATTTGTTTGGTGTCTGTCTCCTCTCTCTCTCCCTGGAATATAAGCTCCTTGATGGCAGGAACCTTGTGTTGCCTTTACACACTACCATGCAATATGATGGTGCATGGTTCCCTAAAACACTGTCAGTATTAGAAAACTTTAAATTTCATTCAGCTAATAGGAAAAATAGAGAGAAGAAATTAATACAGAAAGAATGGGGGAAAAAAACTAGAAAAATGAAAGTAGCTGGAATCTACTACTAATGGAAACCATCAATGCTCATGCTTCATGAAATTCTGAGTCATGTGGGTTCTTCAGACCAGCACAGTAATTTTCAGTCCTAACCCTGCAATTCCTAACATCCCATTGCTTTCTTTCTGACCTCCTCCCAAACCAGCCAGGTACACTACAAGCTATTCTCTTCACTATGATCATTATACTATGAGATTACAGCTTGCCTGTACTTTTCAGGTGACCGTGTGACCTCAGGTGATCCTGAGGATGAGCTGTAGTGCATCAGTGAGTTTGACTGCACTGTCTCCATAGCAGAAGGCCCACTGCAGCTGCAAGGGACAAGCAATCCTTAATGCCTGTGTATTCCTCTAGTGCTTTTTTGGCACAAACAGAAGAATAAAACTTCCTCATCATTCCCTACTCTAATAGTTATGTGTGCAATATTCATTCACCAATGCATGCTTTTGCACTGAGTCCGTAAATAGAACTTTATTGGTGAATTATTGACAGGGAAGAATATCTGGAATATAAACAGGCCTGAGATAACTACAGAATGATTATGGGGAAGAGAAAGAAAAGGTGAGACAGGCATTATGTAAAGGGAAAAACAGCATGGGTTTACTTGGGTCCAGTCCCAGATCTTCCCAGTTATTGTGTGATTTTGCAAAAGATACTGAATCTTGTTAAGTCTCAGGTTTTCTATCTTTTAGAGAAGACATACTCATTGAGTGCCTCCCATGTTCCAGCCTGCATTCTAGGTGTTTGGGATACAGCAGAAGGCAAACAAGGTTCCTGCCATGAGGGAGCTTATATTCCAGGGAAAGAGGGAAGACAGACACCAAGCAAACAGACAGATTTATTCAGGTATTCAAGAAATAGTTACTGCCTTCCTACTTTGTGCCAAAGATGGCTCCAGAAGTTTTATTTTGTTTTTAAGAAATTGCCTTCCAGGACTGTTTTAAGAATTATATCTAATATACTGAAGAGCTCTGACAGAGTTCAAAATGTGTAGTATACACTCAGTAAATGGCAGCTATTATTATCATTTTCTTCTATGTGTCTGTTCTCCCTCTCCTTTCAAGAAATATTTTATTTTCTGTAGGTGCTTGCTTATGTGTTTGTTGGCCTATTTGTTTATTCATTGCTGCTCTAGCTATAGTTTAGTATTTTGTCTTTGCATCTTGTTTCTGGCAGCCTTTGCTTATTTAGAATGACAGGTAGAGCCACAGTTAAAACTTGGTCTGCAACTGCATTCGGACCTCTTGAAACTGGGAGGCAAACCATAGAAAAGAATGGATATCCAGACTCCTTCATCAACTCTTCCTCAACATGCAGCAGGGTCTTTAAGCAGCATCTTAGTTTCTAGTGTTGCAGAGTGGTTTGATGGGTGGTCCTGGCTGGGGATATTGTTTTGGCAGATAATGATCTAGCAGAGAAACACGGAAGATGGAGACATGAAAGACAGGCAGGGAATGGCTGAGAGGATAGGCAGCCTCATGGAGTTAGAGAAAGCAGAATCAGAGATGACCATGGTGCCCACTCTTACCCATTCCCACCCAATTCTCCCAGTTAAGTCTAATGAGATGTTTCTTCTGACATTCCCAACCTCAGGTCTGGGGTTAAGCCTGCAAGGTGTTTCCAGAGCTCATGCCATAGATCTTACCATACTCCAGGACACATGGAGACCCTTCCTGGTACTTATCATACTGTATGGCAGTTGCCTGATACTCATCTTGATGCCTCTCCTGCTATCAGCAATTTAAAGGCAGTAGTGTTGTCTTCACTGCTGCACCTTCTATGTCAAAGACAGAACCTCATGTATGTTAGGCCCTCAATAAATGCCCATTACATGAATGAAAGAAGGCAGAGATGGAGGAAGAAAGCAGAAAAGTTAACAGAATAAAGGTATTGAGGTAAGGCATAAGTAGAAAATGAATGTGCAGAAGGAGTGGAAAAGCAACTTTGACTTTCAAATAGTAACCCTCCTTCAGCAGTACCACTTGGACAAAAAGGCCAGACAGAAACTCAGACCAGGACAGGGCCACAGACAAGAACCTGGACTGGGATGCCCTTTTCTATCTGAGAAAATGAAACTGGACTTTTGTCCTCTAAAATCCACATCTGTCTCTTCACCTAGTTGATGTTGATGATGGCAATGAGTCAGGTTGATCACACCTTATCTATAGAATGTTCTTCAGCTCCATGAAGTAGTCTTAATGTTTGGAGCCAAAGATCTAGAAATCTTCTGTTGGTCTAGCCTCCCTCATTTTCTAGTATGTATGTCAAAATCTTCAAATAGACTATCTCAACTGATAATAGTATTTTTCCCTTTTAAGCACCTTTTGGCAACTAGCTCAAATTTAAATGATAAAGAAAAATTGACGGCATCCTCTTTACTATCTTATTAAACCATACTTCTATTAATGATGATTCACTGAAGGGCCATGAATAGCTACACTGAAAAATTCTGTAGCATATTAATGTGCTGAGCATCATACCACACTTAGCTCCTGATATAATTTTAAGTTCCCTCTGCGGGGGAAACAGTTTCTCTGGATTCTTTTTATAAAAAGCACCTTGAAAAAGCTTTCAGATACTCAAAGACATGAATCTTGTTCTGTTCCCTTGTGTATATCTGATTTAAAGGTTAATAAGTAATTAGGAAGAACACTCATCCAAAAATTACCAATTAATATGCCATCATTTTCATTAAAAATGCTATTAATTATATTGTTGTACAAATGTCTTGGACTGGCTAATAAAAAGTTACCTAAAGCAGTTCTAAATATTTCAGAGAGAAAGAGAAATGAATCAAAATCAATCACTTCGTAACATTATGATTTGGGTTGGAGAAATCAAACAAAGGAGAGGAAATGAGTGTCTCAATTATTTAGCGTGGATAGAATCTGACAGAGTTCCATGGTTTATTTTATGTACTGAGTCATTATTACTAAGAAAACCTAATAAGATATCTTGGCAGATATTTAATATGGAAGTTTGACAAATAACAGTTCTTTGGTTCTTATGATATAAAGCAGCTCTCTATAGATGAGATCATACTTTTAAACTACCCAGATATATTTTGTTGGTTTCCTAGGAGACTGTAAATGCAAAGTTATGACCTAAGTATGTTATGTATTTAAACTTTGTTCTATACCTTAAATGCTGGTATTAGTCACTTATTCAAAATTCACAGGATTTCAACGTTGAAGAGTTCATGATTTAACTTGTACCATCGCTCCAAGAACTCTACTAGATTTAAATGTATGTTAACAGTTTTATAAGTCCCCAAACTGTTACTGTGCTCTCACCGTCCTATCCTGTCATCTCCTGCATGGATCAAACATCTATTTCTATTGTGATCATTATGGCTAAGCTGGGCAGCTGGGTAGGGTTTGATAAAGATTACCACTGTGCACGTTCCAGCTCAACACCCTTTTGATATGTAACAAACTATAATGGGGATACTTGTCATGAATGAAATGAACCAAGTATGGTGTTAAGAACTACAACATCAACTCAGGCACAAACTAATGATTTTCCGATGCATCACAGATACGTAATGGTTGCTAGGCAACCAAATATTTCAACACTGGCACAGGGGAAAACTTCTATTGCTAAGCTGGGATTGGCCACTTTAGCAATGAGTTCTGCATGGGATTGTCTGTTAGTATCTTTGGTATAGAAAAAAAAAAAAAAAAACTTAAAAGACAATCTGAAGACTAATCCCAAGCGTGCACCTATTTGAGCAGCTCTTGAGATGGAAACTTTTATCCCTCAAGGCATGTTTGTATCTTCTTCCTCACATTGAACAAAGATGTGTCTTCTCACAGATCTCATTCATTGGCCCTGTTCTTTACCCAGAGCAAGTTACTTCCTCTTCAATGTGCTAACTCTGAACATCTGTAGAGGGCTATCATGTCTTCTCCAAATCTTTCTTTCTCCAGGGTAAACACAACCAGTTCATTCATTTCCATTTCTTCACATACTGCTTACTTTCCCCTCACAATGATACCCTAATATTTCAAACTGGCAATAACTGGGTGGTTAATAACTGGGTGGTTGTTGTTTTGCTTATAGTTATAGTTAATGACTTAAAGGCTTCTGCATAGTTGGACACTGCAATTAGAATTGTCACAAGAATAAAAAGTCAAAGGGTGTAGGGCAGGTGCTGGATCTTTTTTTATCCTGACTTGGGAAATGTAATCTATGAGTTAACATAGTCTTTATGCCTTATTGGAACATTGTATGACAAATGGAAACTTTAAGTAAGACCTTCAGGGATAGTTACTAGATTTATACAGTGTAAGAACTGTTTCAGAGTATGTGATATAATTATTTCAAGTAATGTTTTCTAAATTTGGCCATGCAGCTAAATCACTGGAGAGCTTCTAAAGATACAGAATACTGGGATCCATACCCAGACCTACTGACCAGGTGCCTCCATAAGTCCCCAGAGGAATAGCATTTGGCAGCCACTGATATAGGTAAATAACATGAAGGTCTGCCTTCCCACTTAGCTAAATTCTACCCATAATGCTCTCTGCTATGACATTGTTTGGTTGTTCTTGCAGCTAACGCTTCCATTTTCTTAAAAAGTCTCTTCTGCTAATAACTAGTACACATGGTTTAGTATTTAATTGTAAATTTTGCAAGGCTATTTGTCTCCTAGTTAGTTTATAAAATCCCTAAGAACAAGAACTGAGTGTTACATTTCCATGTGTCTTGCAGGGAGTATGGCACAATATTGAACAGAGTCATTGATTAACTGGTGAGGGGTTCTGGAAATGGTGGGAGAAAAAAGAAAATAAAGGAAGGTAGATACAGGAAACTAAGCTAAAAATAATATAAATATCAGAGAAACACAAGATTTCAAGATTAATTCAGATTAAAAATGAAATTCAATGAAATGAAGCTTACACAAGATAAAAAAGATATAATACAGTTGAAAATAAAAGAATGAAACAAAATAGATCAGGAAAGCATGAAGAAAAAAAAAGCAGGAGTGGTACATTCATGTTAAATAATAAATTGAAGAAAATTGGGAACTCAGGGGGAAAGGATGGGAACGGGGTAAGGGAGAAAACACTACAAATTGGGTTCTATGTATACTGCTCGGGTGATGGGTGCGCCAAAATCTCACAAATCACCAGTAAAGAACTTACTCGTGTAACCGAACACCACCTGTTCCCCAAAAACCTATGGAAAGAAGAAATTTTAAACAAAGAATATATTGAAAAAAAGGTTAATTACATATTGATACAAGACAGAGCCGTAAAAAAGCTATGAGACTCAAGAAACACTAAGCTTAGAATAACATAGTATCATAGAAGTACAAGGAAACACGTGAGGAGTATTAAAATTTCTTGCATCACCATAACTCTCTGTCAGGTCAAGGGGATAAAAATAAATAATTACAGACACAAAGCACTTGAATTATGTAATGTTTGGATAAATATCTGCACGCTGATACAACCTTGGACCTTAAGAACAGGAAATGCATCTTCTCAAGTGTCATGTACCAGGTATAAACACTGATCATAATCTGCACTAAAAAATACTGCAGTGCATTTCTAAGGTAAAAACTGTGCCTTATTATTTTAATAATAAAATACTAAAATTACTACTAGAATTTCAAAGGAAAAAGAAAAACCAGATTACTTGGATATTTTAGAAGTGGTTGCGTAAATAATGACTGAGGCAGTCAAGCAACTAGAAAATAACAAAAGTGAGAAACAAAAATCTATAAGATACAGCCAAAACTATTTTTTGTAGTAGACTTACAGTCCTAAATACTTCAACAGAAAAATAATTATGAGAACAGAACTAAATATTCTACTCAGAATTTATAGGCAAAAAGACCAAACAATTAAAAAGAAAGCTGGAGAAAGGAAATAATAAACACAGAAGTCAAAATAACAATGATGATGATGAGATTAAAAAATTTGTCCTTTGTAGAATTGGTAGCTAAGATAAAGAACAGGTTCTTCAAATAAAACAGACACACCTCTGGCAAATTTAATTTAAAAAATAAAAGGAAAACAAATAATTTATAAATTATCTACGTAGTCATATTTAGAGAGAAGACTTAGTGTAAAATAATTTTAAGTGATAAAATTGAAAATCTTAGTGAAATAATTCCCTGAGAAAAATGTAAATCAAGATGAACTTAATGCAAAGAAATCCTATAGGAAAATAAAGAAGAAATTGTACTACTTATGAAGATGTGACTGTTACTTCAAGTGAATATTTTAGGAATTTCAGGACGACCTGGGGCTCACCGAGAGAGGAATTTGGATATCGACAACACTTTCTACAATTTAATTAAAGAAGTGGGCTTAAACTTCATGTAAAAATGAGCTAGATTTTTATTTAGAATTGAAATTGGAAATAAAAAATAATTCTAGAAGACAAATGATCAAATAGAACTTTCTGTTTAAAATGGCAAAGAAAAAGTTAAGGAGACTGGAGCCAATCTCAAGACGAACCAAGGGAAATCTAGAAGTGGCAGGAGCTTCAATTACACAGGACACGTTTAGAAGGATTTTCTACAGAAGCAGTCCGAGGGAAGTCTGCTCAGATAATAAACCAAGTTCTCCCCAAGCTTGGGTTTACACCCAGCTCCTGAGTGACCATGGCGAGAATGGCCTTAGAGAACATGAAGGGTAAAATGACCAGCAGTGCAAATGGGGCCAGGAGAGATGCCCTCATAAGAGGAAAGAGTCATTCCCTCTTTGAGCAATCACTTTTTTTATTTTTTATTTTTTTTTGAGATGGAGATGGAGTCTGCCTCTGTTGCCCAGGCTGGAGTGCAGTGGCACGATCTCAGCAACCTCCACCTCCTGGGTTCAAGCAATTCTCCTGCCTCAGCCTCCTGAGCAGCTGGGATTACAGGCGCATGCCACCACGCCCAGCTAATTTTTGTATTTTTAGTAGAGATGGGTTTTCACCATGTTGGCTGGGCCAGCCTCGAACTCCTGACCTCAAGTGATCCGCCCACCTCAGCTTCCCAAAGTGCTGGGATTATAGGCGTGAGCCGTCGCGCCCGGCCCGAGCAATCACTCTTGATACCACAAAGGTAAAGAGCAAATGGAGATGGGATGTGTATTACTTGATCTTTTTAATAATCTGTCGTGACGCATCAGCTTTTCTAATATTAATAATTCTACCTGAGGCAGTTGGATCACTAGGTCAGGAGATTGAGACCATCCCAGTTAACATGGTGAAACCGCATCTCTACTAAAAATACAAAAAATTAACTGGGTGTGGTGGCACATGCCTGTAGTCCCAGCTACTCAGAAAGCTGAGGCAGGAGAATCGCTTGAACCAAGGAGGCGGAGGTTGCAGTGAGCCGAGATTGCACCACTGCCCTCCAGCCTGGGCAACAGAGTGAGACTCTGTCTCAAAATAACAATAATAACAATAATTCTACCTCAAAACATATTGTAAATCCACACATCTCCCTACCTCTGCCCCCTCCACCCCAGCCGGGTGGCATAGTTAGTGATGTGAGTGATGCAGAGGCTTTTTTGAACCAACCACCTGGCCCTGCCTCCTCCTCCCATCCCTCCTCCAGGCTGACTGGCCTTCCCATAAGACAGATCAGAGCCTGTCATCCCTGTGCTCAAATCTTAGTGCTGAGCATAACATTCAAACACCTACACAGTTTCTGTCTTACTCATTACGTCAGGCCTCTGGTTTCCAGGAATTGGCAAAGCGCGTTCATCTCCAGGCTTAGAGCTTTTTCCCCTGCGTCTGGGAAGCCTTCCTCTCTTTTCCTTCAGGCTTCAGCTCAGAAAGCAACTCCTTGGAGAACACATCACAAGCCACCCTTTCTGTAAAAGTCTTCCCCCATCACAATGTTTTCTATCAGAGTACCTTGCTCCATTTCCTGTCTAGTAATTCTCAGGCGGTAAATAAATAATTGTTGGGTGGGAAAGGAGGGCTGTTTCTACCAATTTTTTTTTTTTTTTTTTTTTTTTGGTCATTTCGCACTAGAATGAAAATCCCATGAGGTCAAGAAATTTGTCTGCGTTTAGAACATGCTCTATTTCCAGTGGTGTGCCCACTGCCTGTCATACTGGGGCACTCCAAATTTCATAAATCAATCACACTTTTCAGAAATTGTGATTATTTTATTAGTTTGTTTACTTCTGCTAAAGAGTAAACTGAGGCACAGTAAAAATTTAATGAGCTTATTTGAGCAAACAGTGATTCAAGAACTGGGTGGCTCCAAACCAGAACTGGTCTGGGAGCTCCACGAGGGATTGCAAGGGGGAGGCTTTTATAGGATAAACATGGAAGTAATGAAGGGAAATATTTGACTGATTGCAGTTATACAGTTACCTTATTTGATCTATCCTGTTGGAAATTCCCTAGTTACATAATTACACATTTGTTTGTTAACTTCTGACTGGTTGGAGTTTAAGTTGTATTCTTTAACATAGGCATTTACAAGAAATTGCTCAAGTTCAGTTTTGCTTATGTTTGCAAATCAAGCAAGGTTACGGTCACATCTGAGGTCTTGCTGGCTATGTCTGCGTATAGTTTCTTCAGGCCTGACCATTTTAACTTACTTTACCACTGTGTTGGAATACTGTAGATTCCCCCATTAGGCTGTGAGGTCCATGAAAGCAAGGTCCCCACCTCTTCTTTGGTCACCAAACGTAGTGCTTAACACTTAATAGTGGCTCAATGACTATTTGCAAAATAAATAAATGAATAAAGAGATTTAAAGTTCCCTAGAAAGTGAAATGTCTTTCTCCTTGACTTTACATACCACTCAGAAGATTCTGGACCTACTAGAATTCTTCATTAAGAATTCTGTTTTCCTGATATTTTCCAGCTATCCCAGCTCCTGTTAACAACCGAAAGTTAGCAGGAATGGGGGAGAGGTCATGTGATTTAAATGCCTCCAACGAGGGCTGCTACTGATTAATTTTAGATCCCAAGCATCTGGGTCAATGGCTAGTTTCATGGCAGGTATGCAAATGCTTATTTTAGTGTCATTATTAATGATTTTACTAAGAGCTGGGAGCACTTGAACTATTCCTCCAAATGAGATTTGAGATGTAGACAAGATGGTCATTTTTTAAGAGCCTCCATATATTCTATTCTACTTTTCAACACATACGTTTTTATATTAAGATTGATTACTAATGTACCTAAGCACCCACATCACTATTCAGTAAAAAATTAGACACATATTTTTTAAGAATAAGAAATGCTCCATTGAGATGATGATAATCTAAATGAAATATAAACATCCCTGAAGTAGAATCTAGCCATTCTGTTTTGCTTTAATTAGGTTAAGGCCTCTACGTCATTTTCTTTTTCTCCTTCCCCTGACAATATATCATGTTCTACAGAGCTTAATATTGTGTGGGTACAACCTCAGGCATAAGAAAATGGTCTCATCAGTCACAGCCCCAAAATGCTGTTTGGTCAGGCAAGATGGCTTAGGTAAGTTTGATCACAAATAAAGATGTCAGTATCTACTCATTCCCTGAATCGCAAAGGTCGGTGCTCAGGGGAGGATCTGTTCTAGGAGTATCAGTTTTATTCTTCTTGGTCATGATAGTGCTGAGAAAGACTAACGTACACCGGACTATAATCTTTGAGCCAGAGGAAATGGAATCAAACCAAGTGGAAAGAATGCGCTATTTAGTATTAGCAGGGTCAGTTAATGGAAAAATTGTGAAATAGGTGAAGTTCATCATTGGTCTAGCTCCTGCAGAACAAACCTGGTCTCCCCAGTCCCAGAGGCATGCCCGCTGGCCTTTGTTTAGACCTTGGCATTTTCTGCCGGTTTCTCTCAGCTTCTTGGGGACTTGATTATGTGCACTGAAACAAAGCCATTCTAGGCCTCGAGGTTCCTGGTTGGGCTCTTTCCTCCCCCACCCTCAAATGGATATTAGCTTATTTGATAGATCAAGCTGTCCTCATTTGCTAACAGAAAAAGGCTTGAGGAACTTCTTGGGTCCTCTCAGGTAACATGTGGATTCACAGTGACTTTCTTTCTTTTTTTTTTTTTTTTTTTCTGAGACGAGTCTTGCTCTGTCGCCCAGGCTGGAGTGCAGTGGCGCCATCTCGGCTCACTGCAAGCTCCGCCTCCCGGGTTCACGCCATTCTCCTGCCTCAGCCTCCCGAGTAGCTGGGACTACAGGTGCCCGCCACCGCGCCCGGCTAATTTTTTTGTATTTTTAGTAGAGACGGGATTTCACCGTGTTAGCCAGGATGGTCCAAATCTCCTGACCTCGTGATCCGCCCGCCTCAGCCTCCCAAAGTGCTGGGATTACAGGCGTGAGTCACCGCACCTGGCCCCCAGTGACTTTCTTACGACAAAACTCTTCCAGTGTGTATGACTCAAATGAATAACTCTGCTGGTGTGGATTTCAGTTCAAGTAGTATGGACAGATAGACCCCTGCCTTTGAATTTTATGAAGCAGTAATACATAATAAAAAAGAGCGGGAAACTGACATAGAGTTGCCCATTTACTTTTTCTTTTTTTTTTTTTTTTTTTTTTTTTTTTTTGAGAGGAGTCTCGCTCTGTCGCCCAGGCTGCAGTGCAGTGGCCGGATCTCAGCTCACTGCAAGCTCCGCCTCCCGGGTTCACGCCATTCTCCTGCCTCAGCCTCCCGAGTAGCTGGGACTACAGGCGCCCGCCACCTCCCCCGGCTAGTTTTTTGTATTTTTTAGTAGAGACGGGGTTTCACCGTGTTAGCCAGGATGGTCTCGATCTCCTGACCTCGTGATCCGCCCATCTTGGCCTCCCAAAGTGCTGGGATTACAGGCTTGAGCCACCGCGCCCGGCCTACTTTTTCTTTTTGTCAAGTAAAGGCATTATGGAAAAAGAACGACAAGACTCACCTACTAAGACAATCATTTTATAAAAGAAATCAACAAAGGCTGGGCGTCATGGCTCATGGCTGTAACCCCAGCAGTGGGAGGCCGAGGCGGGTGGAATGCTTGAGGTTAGGAGTTCGAGACCAACCCGCCAACATGGTGAAACCCTGTCTCTACTAAAAAAAAAAAAAAAAAAAAAAGTACAAAAAATTAGCCAGGCCTGGTGGCGGGCGCCTGTAATCCCAGCTACTCCTAAGGCTGAGGCAGGAGAATCACTTGAACCCACGAGGCGGAGGTTGCAGTGAGCCAAGATCACTCCAGCCTGGGCACCAAGACCGAAACTCTGTCTCAAAAAAAGAAAAAAGAAAAAGAAATAAACATAATAATTAGAAGAATAAGAAGAAAACAATCTTGGAATAAAAAACAACGTTTTGTAGAAAATTACAGCTAGATCGGGGGAATAAGTTCTAGTGTTCGATATCACTGTGGGTAGACTGTAATTAAAAATAATATAAAAATTATAGTTTCAAATGGCTGGAATATTGAATGTCCCAACACAAAGAAATGATAAATGTTTGATGGATATGCTAATTGCCCTGATCTGATCACTGTATATTATATGCATGAAAACATCACTATGTACCCCACAATATATGTCAATTTAAAAAAACAGCCTTTAAATTGAATGAATTTACCTTAATGAGAAAAACGTATTTCAGTGTCCTTATTTCAGAGCAGACTAGTCAAAATTTTATCAAACACCAGCATCAGTCTAGGGCCAAGATTTTGGGAACGGTGAAGTTGCCCAACAAGCCAATCCATGAATTGTAATAGCTCTAGCTGACACTTGTGAGCAAGTCTCCATGTGACCTGCTTTTAGGACAGCTATAAACATGAGTGAGCATGCAACACCTTTCAGTTGTAAACCAAAGAGCCTTCTTTGTATAAAGCCTTGAGCAGTGATGCTTTTCTGTTTGTACATTAATGGGAAAAACTGAGTAACAAGCAGCCAGAAAAGCTATCTGAATTTTATTGGAACAGTTAGAACCTTAAAATTTAGGATATAAGGATACATTTCTTCACTAGCAAGCATGGGTGTACAGCCAGTAGCTGCCAGGCACAGGGATACAACAAGGCAGTTCCTGCCCCCCCAGCCTTACATTCAGTGGAGGAAACAGAAAGTGGAGAGACACAGTAGATAGCGTCACATAAAGATAATTCCAGGGTTGCTTTTGTGAGCAAACGTGACATTTAAGCAAAGACCAGACTAACATGAAGAACTGAGGCTTGCAGTTCCCTGGGAGAAGAGCATTCCAGGTGGAGGGAACAGCCAGTGTCAAGGCCCTGAAGAATAAACAGGCCAGTGTGGCTGCAGCACAGTGCAGCGGGCGGGGGAGCAGGTGGCTGATCTGTGGGGCCAGAAATGCAACAGGTGAAACATCACATAGGGCCTTAAGGGACTTTGAATTTCATAAATGAAATGGGAACTACTGGAAGATTTTGAGCAAGAGACTGGCATGCTGTGACTTATGTTTTAAAAGGATCGCTGAGTGCTAGAGTAGAGAAGTGAGAGCTAGCAGGCTACTATAATAGTCCATATGAGACACAATGGTGGTTTGGACTGGAGTGGTCATGATAGAAATGATGAAAAGTGCTTTAATTTAGGGTCTGTTTTGAAGACAGACAGAATAGGACTTATAATGGATTGGATATGGCAGCAATAACAAGAGGAGAATGAAGGTGGGTTTCAAGGTGTTTGATCTGATCCACCGAAGGAATGGCACCATCTACTGAGAACTATTCCAATGAGAACAGTAGGTTGAGTGGGGAGTTAAAAAGTTATTAGTAGACACATTAAATTTGAGATGTCATTAAATAAATATCCAAGTAGATATGTCAGATAAGCAGTTGAATACATAAGACTAGAGTTAAGGAGAGAAATCAGGGCTGAGATAGAAATTAAGAAATATTCAGCATCTAGAAATGTTTATGGTCGTTGGATTGGATAAAGACATCTGGCAGGCCAAGTATTCTGGTGGCTGCCCCAGCAAGTGCAAAGGCTTTAAGGCAAGAACGTGTTTGGTGAGTTCTAAGAAGAGTAAGGTGCCACCATGGATGTGTAGAGAAGATGTTCAAGGACTAAGTCTGGAGAGAGTCCAATATTTAGAGGTCAGAAGGAAAAAGATTCAGGAAGGGAGGCAGAGGACTGGCCAATGAGGTGAGGGGAAAACCAGATGAGAGTGAATCACCAAATCAGTGTGAATACAGTCTTTCAAGGATGATTAAGAGCAGTTGATAAATTCACTGTGCCTTCAGTGATCTCTATTGATAGAAGAAGCAATCTATGCTGTTATATTCCCAGTGTTTAAGAGCACCTAATCAATATTTATTTGTTTATTTTAGAGGTTAAATATGGCAGTCTACTGGCTGAATCCATCCTGAAGATGTGTTTTATTTGGACTCTAAGGTTTAAAAAGATTTTAATTGATTGCCAAGATTCAGAAATTGGGAAACATCACATCAAAATTTGAATTTCTGTTTCTCTTTAACAATTATTCAGATTATCACAAGGCAAGCAACAGCTGTCTATTGCTGAGTAGCAGCTGCTGTCGTTAAAGGGGTCATGAGCTCCTCACTGAATTTTCTGCTGTCTCCAGCAATTCCTGAGTCTCTCCAACACGGAGAGCTGAGTCATTTGTTCATATCACCTTCCTGGTTCCTTTTTATTTGCCCCCTTTTGTTTAGTTAATGAGAGAATGAATGAATGAATGAATGAATGAGTGAGCTAAAGAATATTTGCTAGTGAGACACTTGGATCCCAGAGAGGCGAAATGATACAAAGTTACATGTGACAAAGGCAGGGCTCAGATGCAGATTCCCAGGCCAGGGCTTTTAATTTTAAATCTTTGCTTCCTATTGTGTCATTTTTTTCGAATCCTAAAATATAAACAAAAGTCTGACTGAAAGAAAGGTACTGACAAAATGTTATTTTCATTTTTAAAAAGAATAGAATATTAAACAAATCCTGTAACATAAATATTTCTTTCTCCTTAAGCCTTAATAATGAATGGTTTCATAAGAACCGATACACTGACTAACAAAAGTTAGCATCACTGCCCAAAGCAAAATGAGTAATAAACCTAACTATAAAAAATACAATGAAAATAAACATTGATATTGTATTCCATTCATTTAGAGGTGAAAATCAATGTTGCTATTTTTCTCCATGAATTATTTGTACATGTTTTAACCAAAGAATGTTGTAATCATGGAACGCCAGTTTGTCATCATTCCTTCTTAGATTCAGTACCAAAGACCCTCTGGAGTTTTGCAAGCCTCCTCTCTCTTGCCAAATCCAATCATCAGAATTGAATTAGACTACAGTGTTGGATTTCTGATGTTTTCTAGGTGTATATATTATTTTAATGGGTTGAATTGTGTTCCCCCAAAATATATGTTGAAGTCCTAACCCCCAGTTCCTCAGAATGTGACTTTATTTGGAAATAGGGTAGTTGCAGATGTAATTTAAGATGAGGTCATACCAAAGAAGGGTGGGGCCTTCACCCAATATAACCGATGTCCCTATAAGAAGGAGAAATTTGACCACAGACTCAAACACCAGGAAGATGATTTGAAGGGAGACACACAGGAAGATGGCCATCTGAAGAGGGAGGTAGAGATTGGAGTGAGGCTGCCATGAGCCAAGAAACAGCGCTACCAAAAGCCGAAAGAGGCAAGAATTGGTTCCCATCCCTTTCCCCCAACTTCCCCAACCCCAGGGGCTTCAGAGGGAGTGTGGCCCTATCAGCACTTTGATTTCAGACTTCTGGCCTCCAGATATGAGAAAGAACACATTTCAGGTGTTTTAAACTACACAGTTTGTGGTACTTTGTACGACGGCCTTAGGAAACTGAAAGAGAGATGATTTTGTCTAACTCTAAATTGTAAAATGGGCTAGAATGTAGGCATCTTGCTGGAGGACGCTGTCTCCAGGAAAGTGGCTTTCTCTCCAGGAAAAGGACTTTCTCTATGGCGCATATGTGCCTTCCCTAAGTGAGACATTTGGAGGTGCCTGACGCCCTGAAAATCCTCATTTCTTTGCTTACTCAAAGCACTGAAACTGATCCCACCTGCTCTTAGGGAGTCATGGTTCTGCTTTTATCCTGAAAGCTGCATGTTTCTCCTTCCTTAGCACAGAATATCTTGGGTATTGGGAGGAATTTGGTGCTAATCTTGACTCTGGGCAAATTTGTAAACTAACTCAAAGGTTTTTTTTAAAGACCCTCAGGCCTTCTTAAATGTTTCAGACTTCTCTTAAGATGAAGATTTCTTAACTTGCAATGTATAGATAATTTCTAGAAGCAAACATGAAACCCTGCAGATTGTTTGTAATAGTCTGTAAGTATGGATAGTTTTCTGGGTAAAGATTTCTTAGTTTTGATTAATTCTTAAAGGTATTATACTTCCCTACAACCTGTAAAACCACAACAAAAAAGAAAGGACCAAGAGTTTGGGCCATAGTGGTCAGGTTTTATGCCTGGGGAACAAGGCACTCAGGGGTGGGGGTGGATTGCAGTAGGAAGGCAAGAGTTTGGATTTAGAGATGTGGCACTGGAGGTGACAAAGGGCCATTCAGATGGGAATGTTCAGTAGGTAGTTGGAGCCACGGTGGTGGCCAGTGAGGGCACACACCCAGATTTGGGATTCATTGGCAAAGAGGTGGGAAATGAATGCATAAAAGCAGATGAGCTTTCAGAGCTGATGGCTGAACCTGAACTAGGAAAAGCTGATCCTGAGTCTTGGGGAGCATCCATACTGAGGGAACAAGGGGAGGAAGAGGTGGCATTAGAGGGAAAGTAGGAAGGGCGGTGAGCGTGGTGAAAGAACTAGGAAAATAACACAGGCAAAAAGTAGCAGGAGAGAATTCTCCTCGAATAACCAAACTGCAAAATGAAACAGAGATGTTAAAGGAAATGGTGAACAACATACAAGGAAGGTTTTGGTCTGGAGATCACTGATGGAGCAGCACTAGGTCCATCTGGAAAAGTTGTAAGGGTTTCTTTGTTCATGTCTGCACTCTCTGGGGATGACTGTACTTCCGCTCTGTGCCAGATGCCATGCTAGGTGCTGGGGCATGACAATAAGTAAGACACAATCCCATCTTTCAGAAGCTTCTGGGCTCTCACTGGGCATGGATTTCCAGGAGTAAACTATGATATGAAGTCTGAATAGTGTCCAGAGAGGGTACACAGGGGAAGTGGTTGATATACCCAGAACAGCTGAAGTCAAATGAAAGAGATGGGCTTGTTTTCAGAAAATACAATTGGTGGGTCCAAGAATCTTGAAGCATGAACCTGCCTGTGCTCCGTTACATTCTAAAACTGACTTATGCATTTCAGAATCACATGGGCACACACACACCAACAATGCCTTGGACAAAAACCATTTTTGTTACAGAGATTTAGTAGGTGATGGTATAATATTTATAGACAGACACAAACAAACAAATACAACATATGCCTTACTTTCTCTTGCAGTGTCTCTGTCTTTTAAAGATTGAAATTTCTGCTATCTAAACAGGTTTACTCCTGGGAGCTTCTATTTTAGAATGGTTTTTGACTTTTTTTTTTTTTTTGAGATGAAGTCTTGCTGTGTCCCCAAGGCTGGAGTACAGTGGCACAATCATGGCTCACTACAACCTCAACCTCCTGGGCTCAACAATCCTCCTGCCTCAGCCTCCCAAGTAGCTGGGATCACAAGTGCATGCCACCAGAACTGGCTAATTTTTAAAATTTGTTTGTAGAGATGGGGTCTCACTATGTTGCCCAGGCTGGTCTTGACCTCCCAGGCTCAAGGAATCCTCTTGCCTTTGCCTCCCAAAGTGCTGGGACTACAGGTGTGAGTCACTGCACTTGGCCTAGAATTTTTTTTGGATCTCCTCAACATGCTAATCTTGTTAAACATGAATATTATTAAGCTATTAAGAATTTTGGAATTAACCACCTCAGTGACTTATTCAGTAAGAGCAGTTACAAGAAGGGAATGCATAGTGCTGGCTAGGAGCCACACTTACCTGGAGTCAGGCCCCTTCTCCATCATTCATGAGTTTGGTAGTCACAAGTGAGCTACTTAAATTTTTGAACCTGCGTCCACATCTATAAGGGTGATTTAATCATATTTACCTGACAGAGTTATTGGAATAAATAATGCATGAAAAGTACCTGGCATATAGTAGGCTCTATGTTACTACAATGATGACTATTGATAATAAAAAAATTGTCTGAGGTTATATTTGCAAATCCGGCCAAAATTAATCATTGAGATAATACTCAAACAATTTCTGCAAAGAATTCACGGCTATTAAGGAGTCCAACAGCAATTTAAGAACATGAACTTAAAGTCTTGGCAAATTACATATTGCCATCAGCTAACTTATAGACAGCATCCCATAGGCAAATGAGCAACTTCCACTTCACATCTTTGAAATTTAGACAGACAACGAGGGTAGAAAAAAAGTAGTTTCTGTATCATATGCAGCTTGAATTACCCTGAAGAGGAAATCAAATTATTTACTTGAAAATTTGTCAATGTTGTATTATACTTTCAGAGTCACACCTGCGCCTTGAAATTCCTACACAGAACTCCCTGATTTTGAAATCTGGATACTGACCCCAGGGCAACAGCACATGGCTGTACAGGTTGTCCACTGCACAACGCCAGGGGGTGTCAATCACATAGACTGTGATAAGAAAGGTGCCCCTAGAGTGCAGTGCACCCCTGTACAATCAAATCCAGCAGCCCTATCTGAGAGGCTTGAAAACTTTCCTGATGAACATGGAGAACATGCAATTCAACAAATATTTATTGAGTATCTATTATGTATGAGACACTGTTCTGGGTTCCAGGAACACAAGAGTGATCACAACAGACACAGTCCCTATCCACATAGAGCTTATATTCTAGCAGAGTGGAGGAGGGAGACAGATAATAAACCAATAAACAAATTAGCATCTCTCATATCAAATGCTGGTGTTGGGGGAGCAGTAAAGCCAGGTAAGAAAGAAGTGGGATCCCAGCAATGGCAGAATTACAATTTGAAATAAGTTGGCAGAAAGGCTTCATTCACAAATTGGCATTTTTAATCAGAAACCTTAAGGAAACCAGGAAACATGCTGTTTGTGTGGCTGAGGCAAGAGTATTCCAAACAGAGGAAAGAGCAAGTGCAGATGCCCTAAGGCAAAGCCTACTTGGCATATTCAGGGGACAGCAAAGATGCTGGAGTGGGTTGGAGGGGGTGGTGGCGATAGAAATGAAGTCAGGTGGCAGGAGGGGGAAGCAGATCTCACAGGGCCTAGGCAGCCTTTGCAGTGTTGCTCTTTACTCTGACTGTGGTGAGAAGCCACTGACAGATCCTGAACAGAGGAGTGACATCATCTGATGCAGGTGTTAAAAAGGATCTCACTGTACTGGAAATAAATTTTTATTACAAAAGATTACGTCTAAATTTCTAAAAATTGTCCAAACAATTTTCCCCCATACTCTGAGTGTTTTTAACCAAAATTAGCAATCCTATTTTTAAAGTTGTGTCCCTTTTTAAAGCTGAGTGCGAATTCAAATGTTTAAGCAAATAAATACTTCCTGAAAGGGGGAAATACTGACACTTTTAGTCTTAATAAGCATTATTGTTACTTTATGTGCTCCCTTCCTGATGTTCAATTTACCAAATGGTTCAGATTAATTCCTATCAATTATAGGAAAAAAGAATCTGGAAAGAAAAATCTCAAACATTTTAGCTATGAGAGAAAGCGTTTCATGGATCATAAAAGCATCAGAGACATGGTTAACGTGGTCAAGGCCTCTGCTCCAAGGGAGACGATTGCTCATAAAACAGTTTGCATTTTGTCAAGTTAACCTAAGTTGTGGAACACAGCATTCTGGAATGTGACCTGGCCTTTCAGAAAAATCGTTAAACAAAGTCTACTGTTCATAATAATACTGAAACTGCCAAAAAAAAAATCACAGCTGCTTCCATGCTCAGTGTTTTACATAAAATACAACAACAAGGTATGTGAAAAACGCACAAATTTCACAGTAAGAACTGTACTATATTTTCCAAAATGTCTTCTATAAATGCATTTATATATGTATAATTCTCATGCCAAAGAGCTCAGCAAATCACTTTCCACCAACAAATTTAGTACATACTTATGGAAAAGTTTACTCATATTTGTAAATAACATATAACAACAATAAAAAAGACTCAGATTGACTTGTCCCCATACTGGCAGTCCAACATAGATTCCTTTCACAGTTATAAATAAATACTTCACAGTGTTTGCACAAAATATCTGGTAATAAATAACAAAAATATTGTGTCCCCCAAATCTTTTTTCTTGTCATGGCTAATTTGTATAATTGAGGTACTGTCATTCACACAGTTGATTCTTAAACGTTTGGACTTGTAAAGAGTTGGGCACAAGATCTTGCCTTTAAAGCTAGTCATCAAAATCAAGGGCCATCCTGGGATACTTTATTACGAAGGGAAAGAAACTAACATTGCCAGGTCCTAACTTGTTCAGCCCTGGGCTAAGTATGTGGGATGCCACAGGTCAGGTAGTCTTTGAAGTAACCTTATGAAGTGGGAATTAGATCGATTTTATGTAAGAGAAAACTGAAGCCAACGAGGTAAAATAACTCATCCCAAGTGATGAAGCTTGCCTAGGTCCCAGCCAGGCTTAGTCAAGCCCTGGTCCATCTGATTTCAAAGCCCTTGCTGCTTCTCTCTATTGCACACTGGTTTCAATTGCACACTGAGTTCTCTCTGTTGCACACTGAGCAACATTTTTTTTTAATTGATTATGAAGTAAAGTTAAACAGCTTCATCATTATCATTGTCATTATTTTTCTTTTTAGCTACTATTTTTTGAGTGCTTTTCTGATTGGTCTGTCTTGTGGAAAGAGTTTGCAATCCTCACATGAACCTTGTAAGGTGAATCTGCCAGCGTGTTGCTACAGACCGTGCTTACTTCAGCCAGTTTCTCTGCTGAATATCCTCCTTTTACTGATGAGGAAACCAAGTCAAAAAGTCATAAATGACACACCCAAGGCTGGGAAGTAGTTGAGCAGGTATTTAGACTCAGATCTATTTCACCCCGTGCCTGTGGGCCGTTTTCACATTCTTTTCAGCTGGACAGTTTTAAAAATATATAATGTTGCACTCATTAAATAACCTGAAATTTTACAATCTGAAAGGGAACTGATAACTTGAGGCACTCTATAACTATGCTTCAACACCTCAAAAAGGTTCCACCAGGCACTTCTGAAAATGATTTGTACAGCCTTTTTTTACTTGAGTGGTGGTCAACATTCTCACAACTTGGCTCACGTTTTTATGCTAAACAAATGGTTCATGACCCTTTATTCTGGGGGCTGGATTCCTCAAACAATTGTGGTCCCAGTGAATCCACAGTGATGTGGTGAATAGCAAGGATCAAGGCGTTGTTGCCTAGTTGATATTCATGAAATACTTGGCCTTAATAGGTCAGGAATTATTTTCCCCATATTTCTCTAATTACATTAAAGAATATAAGGTTTTTAAAAAACTGGCAAAAAATGTGATGTTTAATATTAAATATCCAACTGGAGAAGGCTTGGATTAATAAGATGGAAAAATTGGGGATGACCTGAAAAATTAATTTATCATCACTGACCTGTTTTCATATCTTGAAGCTTTTATGATCTAGTTTTAAATCTACACTGCTTTTTTTTTTTTTTTTTTTTTTTGAGACAGAGTCTCGCTCTATCACCCAGGCTGGAGTGTAGTGGTGCAATCTCGGTTCACTGTAACCTCCGCCTCCTAGGTTCAAGTGATTCTCCTGCCTCAGCCTTCCAAGTAACTGGGATTACAGGCACGCATCACCATGCCCTGCTAATTTTTTGTATTTTAGTAAAGACAGGGTTTCACCATGCTGACCAGGCTGGTCTCGAACTCCTGACCTCATGATCCGCCCACCTCAGCCTCTGAAAGTGCTGGGATTACAGGCATGAGCCACCGTGCCTGGCCTGCACTGCTTTTTCATAGTGAATGTTTCTATTGCTGATAATCATAGAGGCAAATACAGACTTGGTTTACTTTTTTGACTAAAGGCAAAATATATATAACCATGCTTGTACTGTTATAGTTTATATGAATTGTGATTTATCCATCTATTCATTTCCATTTTAGGCAAAACAATTCATCATTTTAAAGTCTAGTCTAATAAGCATTTTATGATAAAAAGGAATAAAATGGGAGTAGGTATTGATGTAGATTACAGATCTATTTTGTCAAAATTTTACCCTTAAAAGACTTTTTCGTTGGGTCAGAAATACATTTTCCTGCTTTGAGTGTATTGACAAATTTTCCCTTTAAGAGATATTAAAATTTAAATATATAGTTTGAAGTCTTATAAGAATTATAAATTTTGACTTATGTCTTACAAGACATAATTTTTTACTTAAGAGAAAATTGTCCTAAAGGACAACTCAGTCTCTTTAACACTCAGGAATAGGCTGGGGTCACTATTTTGTAAACTAACAGCTGTGTAATTTCTCAAATCATGTCAAGAGCATTGATAAACAATTTTCTTAAACTTAAACTTACTGAAGTCTTGCAGAGATGTAAACACTGAGCTCTTTTAATCTATGTGCCTTATTTATTGCTCCTGGAAACAATATTATTATGCCTGTAGGACTGCCCTAGACAATCTCAGATTCATAATGTTAGGGCTGAATACACTCCACAGCATTATGGGTTAAAACTCATGCCACTTCTAGATCTTTCATTAAATTCTATCTTCCTAACTCCACCCAAATCAGTATACGACTCAGATGCCTTGAATCTCCAAAAACATGTCTTGAAACAGTCTGTTGGAAGCCAGCTCTCTTCTATGGACTCCATAGAAATGTGTTCACTGTCTGTTCCTCCCACAAGGCATGTGTCCCCTTCTTCTTGCATTGTAGATACTTACTGATATACTGTATTTTCCCTGCCAGAGAGTAAGCTCATCAAGGGAGCCATCTGAATCACTTTAGTTTCTTTTGTCATATAACTCACATGAAGTAGATTCTCAAGTATTGAGTATTGAATGTGTACTTAATAATTTCTGTTAGCCGTGACACATTTTCAAAGAAGGGTTTTAGGAAGTACTCGGTCAAGGAAAAAAAAAAGCCATAAGAATAGAAAACTCTTCAAGAGCTAAGTCAGAATAACTGGCACTTAAAAGTGACACATTCAATTTCTTCACCTTTATATAACCTCCAGAAGATCAAATGTTGATAAAATATTTATCTTCAGTTGTCACAAGCCAGACTTTGATTTAAAACTCTTGGGTACATGAATGTCATGCCAGGCCAGAAATACATCATCATGTATTTTTAATTTAAACATGGGTATGTAAAAAATTTATATATGCCTGATATGAAAAAATTTGAGTGAAAATCTCCCAACAGTCACCACAAACAAGAAAACAGAATCTAAAAGCAATTTTTAAACTTCTGTAAAAGTGCAATGAAAAGCCTTCTGCTTGCAAGTCCAATGTGGTATTGAAATGACACATAAAACGCATTCTCTTACCTTTAGGGAATCAAAGCAGGCAATTACTCTTCCATTTTCAACCTGACAACTTTTGGGGGGATGAGCAAATTTGCATTCTTCATCGGAGCGTGAGCATGTTCCTCTTTGAAACTGTCTGCAGACTTCTAATGTCAGCCATTTTGTATCTCTGACTGGGGCAACGTTCAAAGCCATGGTGATAAAGTAATTTGGGCTGTTTGTTTCTGTTAAATGATGAAATCAATCCAAGTTCTAATGATTCCAAAACTACTGTTGTGAAAACTCCCACATGTAAGTCTGAAGGTGAGTGATAAATTGCTTAGTGAAGTCCAATCCAGGGAACAGGATGATGAGAAAGTTTATGGACAGGCAATCACTCATCAATCAACATGTCCCACTTGAAGATGGCGGGCCACAATAAAAGCACGCTCAGTGTCATCTCTGGCTTTCAACGTCTGAGTCTCTTGGCTGTTTTGCAGATACACCTGTTTTTAATAAAGTGACTTCAATTTCATGGCACTCCTTGGGAGAATATTTAATGCTGACGCTCACAGCTATTGACGATGTTAGAAAATAAGACACTCAGATGTTCATATTTTAGCAGGATGTTTTTCTTCCCCCTTTTTGAATTCTGAAATTAAGCAATTGGCAAAGTCAGACAACTGAGGTATCTTCATCCACTCATAAGGTCAGGGTAAAGTGTACTTGACAGAAGAGCGAGATGTGAATACAAAGAAAGCTCCCAGGCTGCAGTTTCCAGCAAAAGTGACTTCACACAGGCACTTCTAAATGATAAACCTGCAAAACAGAAATGAAATATCAACCTTTATGCAAACTCAATGAATCAACACTCCAACGAACTTTTGAACTCTTATCTAGAATTTGCAAAAGCACGGTTTAGAGCTTTGAGCTTTGAATATAGTGAGAAAAGTTATGCATTAAAGAAAAAAAAAAAGAATACGCAACGGAAACCGTATTGCAGAATTGTCTAGGCAGCAGTCCAAAAGTTAGGAATGACTCAAACAGATGAGTGTGGCAGACACAATAATTAGGCCTTCTGAAACAATCCCATCTAATGTGCTTAATCGCCAAAACAGTGTATTAGGACTGTGGCTTCCAATTAATTTCACATTTAGGCCATTGATTTTATTGTTGGGAGTGCTATAAACAATTATTTGGGATGTGTCCCTCCTATGTAATAAAGATATTGTCATTTTGGATGAAGTGTGGGCTCTTTCTTCTTTATGTTCTTCCTAGTTTACAGAGATGTGGACTTAGAGATGGGTAGGTAGGATCCTCTTGATATTTTTTCTCAGGTGTCTTAATATTTCCTCTCCTCCATGACTTACCTAATGTTTATCTTCCTATTTACACTGCAAGCATTCACGGGGCAAAGACTATTCTTTGTAGTTTTCATTTCTGTATTCCCAGTGCCTTAGTCTATGGTGTATATTAGACCCTCAAGAAATATATATTGACCAATTTAACTGATGACTAAATGCCAGGAATGTAAATTAGTTTTAGTTGAGTTCAGTTTAGTTTTTAACTGAGTCATAATCTAAAAACGCTCTGTAGTATGGAATGCTGGAGTTAAAACACATGGCTACAACAAAAATATAGTCAGTAAGTTCAGATGTCTAAAATAAGCACCTTCAGTTTCTTTTAACTTTTTCAAGGGTTATGAAATCATTGAACATTAAATTACAGTTACTGGGATAAGCATGAATAAAGGACTAAAGTCCAGAAGTTGATTATTTTCATGAACTGGATATGCCACAAATGACCTTACATACTTGCTGAGCCTTGATGTCTTTCTAAAAAATTTATACCTGAGAAGAACTTAATGAAGACTGGAAGTAGATTATTTTAAATTGGCAGGTACCAAATAAGTTCAGAGAGCTATATATATATATATATATATATATTTTTTTTTTTTTTTTTTTTGAGATGGAGTCTTTCTCTGTCACCCAGGCTGGAGTGCAGTAGTGCAAACTTGGCTCACTGCAATCTCTGCCTCCTGGGTTTAAATGGTTCTTGTGCCTCAGCCTCCCAAGTAGCTGAGACTACAGGTGTCTGACACCACGCCTGGCTAATTTTTGTATTTTTAGTAGAGACAGGGTTTCGTGGTTTCATCATGTTGACCAGGCTGGTTTCGAACTCCTGACCTCAGGTGATCCACTCACCTCTGTCTCCCAAAGTGCTGAGATTACAGGCGTGAGCCACCCGTGCCCAGCCCAGAGAGCAATAATTTTTAAGTGGTTCACAAGTGTTCCCTGAAAAATTATGTCCCCAAATCAATTAAGTTTATTTAACCCTGGGTAAACCAAGCCAGACGAGCTTTCTTGCATTTGGGCTTTTTTATTCTTTTTTTTTTTTTTTTCTTTTTTCTTTGAGACGGAGTTTCATCTTGTCGCCCGGGCTGGAGTGCAGTGGTGTGGTCTTGGGTTACTGCAACCTCCGCCTCCTGAGTTCAAGTGATTCTCCTGCCTCAGCTCCCCAGTAGCTGGGATTACTGGTGCCTACCACCATGCCCAGATAACTTTTGTATTTTTAGTAGAGGTGGGGTTTTCACCGTGTTGTCCAGGCTGTTTTCAAACTCCTCGCCTCAGGTGATCCACCCACCTTGGCCTCCTAAAATGTTGGGATTGCAGACATGAGCACCGCATCCGGCCTGCCACAGGGCTTTTCTTGGCTGCTGTGTCTGATGGGTCCCTTATAAGGGAGAAGCTACAATGGTGTCTCAAGCTTATCTGATGATGGAACATTTATTTAAGCAGGACATCTCTTGGGACTGGTAGGAAATGCTACTTCATCCCAATAATTATTTTACATTTGAATAAAAGTGTTTGCATGAGTTCTAATTGCATGTGCATTTAAGGAAGTTGGCAATCTTGAAAGCTATGACACATAGCAAACTTCAATTATAAAATATTTGAGGGATCCAGGCAGGCTCCTGCAAGTCTGTTTGGCAACGTTGTGTTCACAGAAGCTAATATCAGCGAGCTTAAGCTAGGGAGCTTAAGAAGATGAGTTTAATAACCAAATTTAATATGGGTTGGGTTTCATAGACCAGCCTGGACTTGTATCTTTATTACCTCAACCTGTACCTCTGGCTCCCATGGAGAACAAAGGATGAGGAAAGCAAGGGACAAGGACACATTTCTGCCTGCACCAAGGGAGATGAGGCACCAATGACAAGGGTATTTCAAATGATGCGCTGAACACACTTAAGTGTTTGAAAAATATTACATAGAGTCCCCAAGTCCTCAGTAGCAGGCCCCAAGGTAGATGCTCAACTCAAAGGCAGCAGAGTCTCTCCCAGGGGCTCCCATGAAGGAAAAGAAAGAGGTAAACATAGGTACTGTTGCATACATGGCATGAATAATTACTCAGATGTTCCTAAAAGTTCCCCAGGAGCTATGTTTCCAAAGCAGTTCAGTGAATGCTGCACATTTTTATTCTTACTTACAGGTAAGAAGCCTTTTCCATTCCCCCTGGAAGAAATACATTTTTTCCCCCTGGGAGAATCCCCATTTCAACTTACTGTGAAAATCCCACTAGAATTCAGATGATCAGACTCTACCAAGATACACTTGCTTAAAATTAAGTATTTATTTGAATTGACAAAAATTGTATAGATTATGTACAAATGATATTTTGAAATATGTATGCATTGTGGAATAGCTAAATTGAGCTAATTAACATATGCATACTTAGCATTTTTTAATTGTGAGAACACTTAAAACCTCTAAGTGAGATCATGCCCTATTTGTCTTTAAGATAAACTGGCTTTTAAAGGCCGGGATGGCCTTCCTTGCACCTTATACAAAAATTAACTCAAGATGGATTAAAGACTTAAATTTAAAACCCAAACCATAAAAAACCCTAGAAGAAAACCTAGGCAATACCATTCAGGACATAGACATGGGCAAAGACTTCATGACAGAAACACCAAAAGCAATTGCAACAAAAGCCAAAATTGACAAACGGGATCTAATTAACCTAAAGAGCTTCTGCACAGCAAAAGAAGCTATCATCAGAGTGAATGGGCAACCTACAGAATGGGAGAAAATTTTTGCAATCTATCCAACTGACAAAGGTCTAATATCCAGAATCTACAAGGAACTTAAATAAATTTACAAGAAAAAAAATCCTATCAAAAAGTGATATGAACATACAAAGGATATGAAAAGGGCAATGGATATGAACAGACACTTCTCAAAAGAAGACATTTACATAGCCAACAAACATGAAAAAAAAGCTCAACATCACTGATCATCAGAAAAACGCAAATCAAAACCACAATGAGATACCATCTCATGTCAGTCAGAATGGTGATTATTAAAAAGTCAGGAAATAATAGATACTGGTGAGGCTGCGGAGAAATAGGAATGCTTTTACCCTGTCGGTGGGAATATAAATGAGTTCAACCATTGTGGAAGACAGTATGGTGATTCCTCAAGGATCTAGAACCAGAAATACCATTTGGCCCAACAGTCTCATTACTGGGTATATATACCCAAAGGAATATAAATCATTCCACTGTAAAGACACATGCACACCTATGTTTATTGCAGCACTATTTACAATAGCAAAGACATGGAATCAACCCAAATGCCCATCAATAATAGAGTGGATAAAGAAAATGTGGTACATATACACCATGGAATACTATGCAGCGGAATGAGATCACGTCCTTTGCAGGGACATGCATAAAGCTAGAAGCGATCATCCTCAGCAAACTAACACCGGAACAAAAAACCAAATACTGCATGTTCTCACTCATAAGTAGAAGTTAAACATTGAGAACACACGGACACAGAGAGGGGAACATCACATACAAGAGCCTGCTGGGAGTTTGGGGGGTGAGGGGAGGGAACGTAGAGGACGGGTCAATAGGTGCAGCAAACTACCATGGCACATACATACCTATGTGACACACCTGCACATTCAGCACATATATCCTGCTTTTTGGGGTTTTTTTTAGAAATAAAATAAATAAATAAATTTTAGAAAGTTGGGTAGGCTGGGTGCAGTGGCTCATGCCTGTCATCCTAGCACTTTGGGAGGCCAAAATGGGCCGATCACTTGAGGCCGGGAGTTTGGTACCAGCCTGGCCAACATGGCAAAACCCTGTCTCTACTAAAAATACAAAGATAAGCCTGGCAAATGCCTGTAATCCCAGCTACTTGGGAGGCTGAGGCATGAGAATTGCTTGAACCTGGGAGGTGGAGGTTGCAGTGAGCTGAGATCGTGCCACTGCACTCCAGCCTGGGCAACACAGACAACCTCTGTCTCAAAAAAACAAAAAAGAGCAGGTGTACCCAAGCTTTCTGATGGCCAGAGTCACTTGTACAGCAAAGATATTTTGGAAGGAAGGAGGTGTGCATTATATCACAGGTACAACGTACTGTTATCATAGCCTCTCATGAATCCACTCTTTCTCCCAGCTTGTTCTTTGTTCCTTTCCAAAAAGCTATATGGCTACTGTCAGCATAGGCACCTGTACCAAGGAGTGGGTACAGGCAGGCAGATGTGGGGAAGAGGAAGAGAGCCACTTGAGCTAGGTTAGATGGGTCCACCAAAGAGAACAGCAGTGGAGGGTAAGGATGGACTAGACCACATTTTGGCATGGCCATCAAGAGACGGGACTGAGAGATATGCCAACATATAGACATAATAGAATATTGGACTCACTAGCCTGCCAGTTGCTGAGAGGAAGGGGCATGTGTCAGACTGTGCTGTTCAAGGCAGAAATCACCAGCAACATATCAATCAAGCACCTGAAATGAGGCAAATGCAACTGAGACTCTAAATTTTAAATTTTTATTTATTCTTAATGAATTTAAATTTTAAAAAGTCACCTTTGATTCAGTCATTGGAAAACTTTTTAGTGTGATTGGACTAAGTTGAGCATATAAATTTACTTTTTTAATTTTAAATTTTATGAAACCTACGTACAGATGGAGTACTGCCAATGAAAATTTAGCATCCAAATTCAGATGTGCTCTAAGTAGAAAATACACACTGAATTCAAAAATACATGGCTTGTAAGGAAAAAAAAGAATGTGAAAATATCTTATTAATGTTGTTTCATAGTTATTACGTAGTGAATTATTATTTTTAATATATTGGGTTAAATATTAAAATTGATCTCACCTGCTTCTTTTTACCACTCAAAAATTCAGAATTATCTAAGTAGCTCACATTGTATTTCTATGGATGGTGCTGTCTTAAGGGCTTTTGCATTTCTTCTATTAGTCAACAGGACTTCCGGGAGTGGTAGAAAGTCCTAAGAACTAGCTTCCAGCCTTCACTTTACCGAGGTGTCTCATCACATAATCTTGGGCAAGTCAATTTCTTTGAGACCCACCTTCTTCATCTAAATATTGATAATAGTTCCTGCCTATATGTACACGGTTGCTGCCATGAAAGACAGATTATAGTGGAAATATAAAAGAACTCTGTGATTTTTAAAAGTTACTATACCAATCTGTATTAACAAAATCTACTTTCAGGCTTCGTCTCTCTCTACAATAGTTTGGTATGATGACCAGCATTAGACCTGGTGTAGATCTGCTCCAGCCACAGAGTCTGAGAGCAGGGAGGTGCCTAGAGATCAACGGTCTGACTGCATAGGGGTACCTGGACCTATTATCTGGAGAAGGCTTCACTTCTCACATCGCCTTTATTTTACAACCAAAGGGACCCTCAGAGAGGTTTTTCCAAGTGTCACTACAAAAACCTTAAGCCTGCTTTCTTCCTTCAGCTGCTGCTAACCAAACGTGAAGGGAACACCTCTGGGGCCAAGCAGTCACCCTGGGTGGGAAGCAGGGCTCAAATACTCTTGTAGCACCAATGGGAGCCTGCTTCCCTGAGGGCATGGTGGAAATGCAGCTGCTTTTCCATTCACAGTGCCCTGGATGAGCAGGGAGGAAGGGGTGGCATTTCAAGTTCATCTGCCCAGAGGGGCCTCTTGTTAATAATGTCTGGAGAGGGCACCTCCAGGCATTTCATAATTTTGGAAATTAGGAAAATTCCCATCAAGATTCCATGTATAATGGCATTGCCCCATTATAGGCAAGGCAGCCTTGACCTTTCCCAGGAGTTTCTAGGCTGCACTGGGGACAGGATCTCTGCCCACATGATTTTCCAGTTTTGTCTAAGTCTCTCTCACTGGTGTGTTTTGGCTTCCCTCTCTTTCACTTCTTTTGACTTTTCTGGTTTTATTTCCAACGTCCCAAACAATCCCACCCTAATTAGCTCCTTCCAGTGCAGAACCTAGGCAATGTTTGGGAGTAGTTGCCCCCGATTATTTCTCTGGCGGGCCCTCTCCTCTTCCTCCTCAGGCATTTAGGAATTTCCTGCCTTTCCCAGCCACCTCCTGCAAGAGGATATGAGCCTGCCTGAAGGTTCAGCTGAGCCACCCTCCGGCAGGCCCTCCTCACCGGCCTGCATCCGGAACAGTGCCCCCTGTTCCTCCTTTCCCCTTTGACATCCTCTCCTACAGCCCATCTTTAATACTGCCTGGTCATTATTTTTAAATAGGTATCATTATTCCTTAATTCACAAGAACCGTAAATATTGATTTCTCCATCTGCCTCCCCACAGGGTACACTCCTACAGGGTTTGCCTCAGGTATCTGATAGACCTTGTGTATTATTTTTCAGTCTCTAGAGTTCAGTTCAGTGCCTGGTATGCCGAATATACTGGACAAATGTTTGTTGAATGAGCTCCTGATCCTCCTCCAAGGAATATTTGCATTTTAATAAGAACCAAACTCAAGCTAAAGGAATAATGCTCTGAATGGGGACTTCCAGTATTATCCATAGGAAAATTCCAGCAGATGCCACTGGCTTACCCTGCTGCTGCTAAGTAGGCTGAGGCTGGGAGCTGCCCCAGGGATGCACACCATGAGCCTCAATGCCCAGCGGTTTTTAAAGTGTTGTGCCTGGGCCGGCCGCGGCAGCATCCGCTGGGAGCTGGTTAGGAATGCACACTCTCGGCCCGGTGCGGTGGCTCACACCTGTAATCCCAGCACTTCGGGAGGCCGAGGCAGATGAATCATTTGAAGTCAGGAGTTCCAGACCAGCCTGAAAAGCATAGTGAAACCCCATCTCTACAAAAAATAGAAAAAAAATTAGCCAGGCATGTGTGGTGGCGCATGCCTGTAATCCCAGCTATTCAGGAGGCCGAGATATGAGAATCACTTGAACCCGGGAAGCAGAGGTTGCAGTGACCCAAGATTGTGCCACTGCACTCCAGCCTGGATGACAAGAGCCACACTGTCTCAAAAAAAGGAAGGGAGGGAGGAAGGGAGGGAGGGAGGGAGGGAGGGAGGAAGCCAGGAAAAAAGGAAGGAAGGGAAAAGAAGTGCACACTCTTAGGCCCCACCACCAAGGTCCTGGATCAGATACCCTGATGGTGAGGACCAGCAATCTGTGTCTGAATGCAGGCTCAAGCTTGAAAACCCCTGTCGGAAGCATTCCTTGCCTTCTATGTGCCAGGCATCCTGCTGCTTGCTGAAGGAACAAAGATGTCCACCCAGAGTTACCTGCAGGCTTTTGAGTTCACTGATTTCCCTAGAAACAATTGTAAGAGTGCTGGCCGGGCTACCCCCAGCGGCTGTTTCTGATCAATAAAAACAAAACAACAAAACAGAGCCAGACTCACAGAAAACACCTGAGAGATTTGTTTCAGCTAAGACGTCTTTCTGTGAGAATCAGGAAGGACACTGACCCATAGCCCTCTGGAGGGGGTGGGCGGGGCCTTGTTTTATGGACGCTTGTCTGAGAGAGGACCACTTTAAAGGGACTAGTGGCCTGATGACCAGCAGGTCAGCCATCAGAAGGAGCTGCTTTGTAGTGCCCCATCCTCTCCAGACGGCATGTGATTTAAGGAATATCCAGGTTCACTGCTTGACTCATCTTTAAAGGAAAGGCAAGACTGAAGTTCGAGAAGAAAGAAACGAGGTTCTGTAGTATTTTCTGAAATGCCAAAGGATGTGCCGTTCAACTCTACAAAATAATCCCAAGCTATTTTTAGGGTCTTTACTTACATGACACTTCATTTTTCAAAATGTATTTAAAAACTCTTCTAAGTGTTAGATTTTCAGAAAAGAGTCACTTTTGACTGTATAAAAGAATTTGCCGCTCACATTCTTTTGCAGCTGCTAAGTTATGCAGGGCGAGTTTGGAAAGCCTGGCTTTTCACTCTGCAAGGAGGTGACCTCCCTCCATTCCACGCCTCTCAGACAAGCCCGGGCTGTGGACCCCAGGTGTCTCCTCCGTGCCATTGCTTTCTAGATAGTTTGTACATTTTTTAAGGGAAAAACATCAATCATGTCCAGTCTTGAGACTGAGATTGATCAAAATTTCAGACCACCTTAAGGGAAATAATTCTGCAGCGCATAATTCCTCCAGTTTGCTTTCGGGTCATCTATGATATTTTAGCTGCCTGCCAGACATCGGCCTCCTAGGGAGCTGATTAAAGGATCTTTGCAAAACAAGCCTATTTCGGAGTCAGACAGTCAAGAACTCATTATCCATTAAGTAATTTATAGGATGCCTTTAATTTTTTTATATAAATCTAATTACAAGAAAGAAACCTCATCTCCTTGACTCTGGTATTTCCAGTTTTCGGAATCTCTGAGTTTCCTATTTTTAATTTTTAAATTCTTAAAATATATATATTTTTTAAAATAATGTTTCCTTCCTGTGAGTGGCTCAGTGTTGGAGTGTCCCCATTCTATTTCTGAAGCCTAATTTAAAATAGCTCTCAATGTGCTCTCTCTCTTGATCAATGACTTGGCCGCATCCTGAGCCTATCAGATGCAGACGCCTGGGCGGGAGAGGGCCCTGGAGGAGCCGCCAGCTGAAGGACTGGGGCTGAGAGCCACTTGACCTCCAGGAGGAGGGTGTGAGACTGCCCTGTAATCACAGCCTCGGAGAAGAGGCTCCTAACAGGGGCCTGCCCATAGGAAGCTCGGTGAACCAAGGGAAACACAGATGTGAAGAAGATGCAAATGCGAGTGAACAGAGCACTCGATTGACTTCTCAAAGAAAAACATTGAGGCAGGTAGCAAAAGAGAATTTTTTTTAATGGTTTTTCTTTCTAGATACCTTTAAATTGGTTTTGTTTTTATTTATTTATTTATTTATTTATTTTTCTTGAGATGAAGTCTTGCTCTGTTGCCCAGGCTGGAGTGCGGTGGCACAATCTCGGCTCACTGCAACCTCTGCCTCCCAGGTTCAAGTGATTCTCCTGCCTCAGTCCCCCGAGTAGCTGAGATTACAGGCACCTGCCACCAAGCCTGGCTAATTTTCGTGTTTTTAGTAGAGACGGGGCTTCACCATGTTGGCCAGGCTGGTCTCAAACTTCTGACCTCAAGTCATCCACCCACCTCAGCCTCCCAAAGTGCTGGGATTACAGGGGTGAGCCACCGTGCCCGGCCTAATTTACTGAAAATATAAATAAAATGGTGCCTTGAATGTTCTGCTTGGTTGAAGGACAAGACCAACTTTTCTAACCTGGACTCTAGTCACTCTGCCTCTGAATAGCTGTGTGATGGCACCTGCTCTGAGCTTCAGTTTCCTTGTTTTTCATCAAAGGGTTAGTAACACTTAAGCTATAAATACATGCACTGCAACCAAAATATATTTAGTAGTATACTGTCAATACTCTCTATGCGGTACCTAATCTGTATCAACATTAGTTCTTGAGACATCCACATGCATGTACGCACAAACACACAAATGACAGGTGGAAATAACTTCTTTACTAAAAGTTCTTTTCTCCAAAGTCAATGAAGTGTAAGTCAAAGAAAGTAGAAAGGCTCTTTCTCTGAAGGTAGGTACAAGCTATGAAGTCCTGCCTAGCATGTGAGTTGGACACGCCCTTGATAGACTGTCTTCTAAAACTAACTCCAAACATTCATTCCTTCTAACTAGAGAAAGAACCATGGCTGACAATGATATCTTCATTTGACATGGTACTTTGTCCTCTGGAACATACTTTCAGATATATTAATATAAGGGAAATAAAACATGGGGTTGCCCAAGGCCGTTCAATGAGTCAGATAAGCCAACCTTTGTTTCATGATAAAAATAACAAAAGGAGAAATTTCCAACTGTTTTTTTTTTTTGTATCTTATGTCTTAAAGTACAAGTGAAAAATTCATAAAACCCAGGGCTCATTTTAACATGCAAAAATTTCCAATCTCTTTTCATTGCCATTTCCAGGAATGGGTAGAGAAAGAAATCACATCTTCAATTCAAAGAGGGAAAATTTCTAAATATATTCCTGAAACTACAGCCAGATGTAATCTATTCAACACATATTTGTATTCAAATTATGTTTTTCACTGCATCTGTGTTTTCTACCCAAATATTTATGATTCAGTTAGGAGATGCTCTTATTAGAAATGAAAGCAATTGTATTAGAGACCATTGAAAACTGCGTTGCACTTACCGGTTTCCTGGATGTCCAGGAACCAATGGCTGCAGCCAGACAGAACAATGATCGATCTGTCAGCTGAAATCTAGCCCTGAATTCCCAGAGAAGTCTTTGTCAGAACTTCGATTTCCTTCCCTGGCCACAGCCTCGGGTGGACAGAACCACTTTCAGCTGACCTTTGTCGTTTTCTGTCTCTCCAGTGACCAGCCTAATGGCCATTTCATCGGCCTGTACTCCTACCTATAAATACCAGTAACCCCTTTTTTGACAAAATGTTTGTAACACAACTTTTATTCTCACCAAATGAAAATCATGATGTAACCAACAGACACACTTTTTAAAAACAAAATCGATATATTGCCATAACTATAAATACAGTAATTTACATATCAACAGAAAACTATTTTATACAATAAATAATATATATTTTAAAATTTTGATGCTAAGGCACAAGCATATTAGAAGACAGAACGAAGTGTCAGAAGCTGATACCTGTATGTTTGCAGCACTGTAATGAATGTAATGGGTACAAATGTTGACTGATATAGGTTTGATAAAAGGCGTGGCTTATCAAAGTGCTGAATCATTTCTGATGAAGTTCCTAACAAGTTAAAGAATAATCTTATCTCAGTTTACACAGTTGTTGCATTCTTGAAAAATTTGATATATACTAAGACTGTCTAATAATTAAAAAAGAAAAGTAAGGCTGGGCACAGTGCCTCACACCTGTAATCCCAGCACTTTGGGAGGCCAAGGCGAGTGGATCACCCGATGTCAGGAGTTCAAGACCAGCCTTGGCAACGTGGTTAAATAAAATAAAATAAAATAATTAGCTTGGCGTGGTGATGCGCACCTGTAATCCTAGCTACTTGGGAGGCTGAAGTGGGAGAATTGCTTGAACCCAGGAGGCAGAGGTTACAGTGAGCTGAGATCCCGCCACTGCACTCCAGCCTGGGGACAGAGCGAGATTCCGTCTCAAAAAAACAATTATTTAAAAAAAAAAATGGGGGAGGACTTCAAAATGTGGGTCCTGTGTGTGCAGAAGGACATCAAAGCTCTGCCCAGGAGAAAGCAGAAGGCAACTAGAAATGGGTGTAGAAGTGATGGGCATGGATCCAGAGTTGGAGTTCATGGCCTTGGAAATGACTGCTAAAATCATGGAATGGCAAAAATAAGAGAGGAGGAAGGGATTTATTTGTATACATCTAGGAGAGAAAACAGGAAGGCTTGGACTGGATCAAGGACAGTTTATTTAGTGATTTGGAGGTGAAAAAAGGAAAAGGAGTAAGGCAAACCACAAAAAAAGAAAGCGACAAAAGATCCTTCCAATAATGCAACAGTGAGGGAGAAAGGTTCAGAGTTTCAAGAGGAGGGAGTAGCCAAAAGCCTCCACTGCCACGGACACATCAAGGCACGTGGGCAATTTGTGGTGGCTAGGTGTCATGAGGGGGAAGTCCCTGCTGGCTTTCAAGCGGGGTGGCATGATGCTGTCGGAGCTGGGGAAGGAGGCACTCAGTGCCTGGAGAATTTGGAGCATTCGCTGCTGCAAGAACAGCATGTGGCAAGGCAGGGATTGCACTCCCAGCTCTGAAGTCAGAGATGCTTTGGTACCTGTGGGATCCTGAGCAGTTACCCTTTCAGAACCTCAGGTTTGTAGAGAGAGTTTTAAGAGTGCACTCTCTGAAGTCCCCGGGAGGGTGGGAGATAACCTTCTTCTCCCCTGACCCTTCTCACGTTTCTTTCATTTTAATGGAAGGAGAAAAACCGAACAAGAGCTCGAAGAGATGGCAGAGTAGAGGCATGGGCCAGCGTGCAGCCACTGGCCTCAAGAAGGGAGAAGGACAGGGTGGCTGGCTCCCATGGAGGCCCAGCCTCAGCGAGGAAATGAGACACTGACTTCACACTCCCAGGACCCACAGAAGGTGGGAAGTGAGGGATGCATTTGAGATAACGTTTTTAAAGTGAAAGATAATGAAGATCAGAGTGATCAAAGGGTTTATGCCTGGTGGCCTGTGCTAATTTAAAAAAAAAAAAAAGGAGGTTAGCATATCTGTGGATGGGGAAGGTGGAGAGAAGAAGGAATAGCTGGAACACAGGCAGTTTGGCTGCAAAATCCACCAAGCCTCTGTTTAACCATTCTCTTGTCTGGTTTTATGGCTTCCAGTGCACTCTTTTGTACAGTTTTACGGCTTTAAAACCCACTAGACAGTGACATTTGTGTTCTTTCTTTCTCCTATTTCTTTCTCCCCTCCTCCCTCTCTCCGATACCCTACATCCGATCCAATGGCAGATGCCTCTGGCTCCACATTCCTAATGGCGCCAGAGTCTGACCACTTCTCACCAGCTGCACTTGGCCCCCTGCCTTGGAGCCAGCATTCTCTCCCACAATATTAGTACAAAGCCTCCTCACCAGTCTACTGATGCCTCTACCCTTGCCCCACTGCAGCCACATCTCAATAAATCATCCTGAGGGACTCTTTGGAAATGTAATCAGATCATGTCACATCTTTGCCCAGGAACCTCCAATGGCTCTCCACCTCACAGAGTGGGACCATCAAGAGCCTTATGACGGCCTACACTGACCTCGGTGACTGGCCCCATACTTTCTGACCTCCCCCCCCCAGCCATCCTGGCCTTTGACTGCTCATTGAGTAGCCAGGGACATCCTGCCTTAGAGCTTTGACCTCGCTGTTCCCTCTGCTGGGAATATTTTTGTCCCAGATAGTCACGTAACTTGGAGGTCAGCCTATGAGGCAGTCTTTCCTGATGTAATATTGCATCAGTCTTACCTCCTCACTCTGGCTCACCCTGCTTTATTTCCCTCCAAAGTCCTCATCATTATTTGACACTCACATATGTACTTGTTTATCTATGCATTTTCTCCCTCAACCAGACTGTAATGTCTGTGAGGGGATGGTCTGTCTGTATCCTTAACATCTACGGCAACATTTAACTTTAGAATACGGTGAGCAGTGAATAAATATTTGCTGAGTAAGCAAGTGAATGAATGAGCAAATAAACGAATGAATACACCACAGAGCTTACAGTCTCTGCCCGCCTTCATGGTTTGCTCTGCTCCATCTTCTTGATGGGATGTGAAATCTTTCTCAACTGCTGTTGTTGCTATTATTTCAGCATGCTGGGACTCCAGTTTCTTAGCTTTAAAACAGAGAGGCCTCGACAATATCTAGAGTCACTGCTGTCCTTAAAGTTCTGTGACTGTACAGTGATTGGCAAGGCTGATTTAAGGAGAAGTGTATTTTTAGGAACTCTTCTGGAAATCTTACCAGCTCGGCTGAGTTTGGCCTAGATTTGTCAGCAGGCCTTTTGAGCTGTGGGATCTAAAAGGAGCATCTGAATCGGGGGAAGGGGGACATGAGTGGAGCCCATTTTCTTCCTGCTCCTGAGTCCAGACCCAAGGAGGGAGCACAAAAGGGAATTCAGGGAGGGTGAAAAGGTGGCAGGGTCTGCCTATAGCACTCAGCGCCTTGAGGGGTTGGTGCAGGAGTGAAAAGGATTGGGGAGGTAGACTTGGAATGCTTATGCCCCAGACTGTGAAAAGGACAATGTTCGGGGGACTTGGTGCCCCAGAGGTTTCATTCTTCTTCTTTACATGTTCTCTTCTCCTAGCACAGAATATATAGAGAATGCCACTATGCACCAAGACTTCACCAGCGCACCCAGGTCCAGTCTCCATGGTGTGGTGGTGGGAGATACTGTGGTCCCAGACCTAGAGGAGGGTCTCAAACTTGAATGGGAGCAGTGCTGGGTCCTGAAGGCCACCAGCAGAAAAGGTTGCTCAGAGTCTGAGAAGATGTGAACATGATTCTCACTAAGGCTAAGCTCCAAGAGGCCCCATTCCTTGGCTCTGGCATTCTCTCACAAGGAAAGACTGCATTTTTGAGTCACATGAACCCTCAGCATTACATACTCTGGGGGTTAACATATCTCAAAGTCAGGTCAGAGAGAGCAGACCTTCTGGCCTCGGGGGTTAACATATCTCCGAAGTCAGGTCACAGAGACCAGGCCTTCCTCTGGCCTGGGCCCTTGAGGCAGTGGCCACAGGTCTCCTTCCTGGGATCTGTGATCTGGCTATTGAGCCTATGCCAGAGATAATATACCAGAAAGAGCCAGCCAGTTGTCCAAACTCTTTCCAAATCCAGCCCCATCCCACTATTTTTGCAGAACCCAATTATTCTAGCACAGAACCTGATATGGGATATGTGGCTTGGAGGATCCAAGAGTTCAGAAGACCTCGGAAGGACACAGAATGCTACTCACTTATTTGAACACTGTGGGAAAGATAGCAGCAGAGTCTGATACGCAGGTGATGGGGTTGTATTAATATTTAACAAAATATAATTTTCACTATTTGACTTCAGCAGAAAAAGCAGAACCCAGTAATCCAGGAACAGGAAGAGGGTAATTTATTAAAACAAGATTTTGTTTTGTTGTTATTTCATTCACCCTAGAAGAAAAAGAAAGAAAGAAAGAAAGAAAGAAAGAAAGAAAGAAAGAAAGAAAGAAAGAAAGAAAGAAAGAAAAAATCAATTTACTGCCATACTTTGAAAAATCGCCATCGATGAGCGATGACTCAAACCACAAGTATGAAGTAGCCTACAGAAACGAATGAGTCAACAATTCCTCTTATCTTTCAGGAAATTAAGCTAACTGCTAGGTATTGAAATCAACAACAAATATTTACTGTGTTTAAAGCCTCCAGTTCAGAGGAATTGAAAAAAAAACAACAACCCTGTAGCATTTTATACATTCTGTAAAAATGTGGCACCACGAGTTATTAGGTAATGTTATTGCTAAATGCATCAGGCAGGCTTCCTGAAATCCTGCATCCTACTGCCCCTTCCTTTACTCGGGAACAGGTCCTTCTTTTGCCTCTCTGCCCAGATGGGGTGCTCCTCAGAGGCTCATCCCACCGGGCTCTGCTTCCCTGCCACCACCATTTGTCATTATTTCTAAGCAAGGTCACCCTGTGCTGTGTCTCCATGGTAACAATGGGCCACCACTTTGAGGAGTGCAACAGAGAAATGGGGAGAAAGGCGAAATCACAGTCACTGATCTGCCCTTGGGCGCCAGCAACTTCTGAGAGGCACACGTGGTTCTTCCCATTTTATGGAAGGGGAAGCTGAGGAATGGGCCAGTGCTCCCCTAAATCCTGTGAATGGAGGAGCAAAATGTAAAATCTGAGGAGCACACGCTGCACAGGCGCCTGTGCTCATGCTTTACACGGAGCTCCCTGGGCCATTCCAACAAGAACCCAGGGTGACTGAAACAAAGAGGTAGAGAGGGTGGGTGCTGTGGCATCATACAAATGAACCAAGAAATCTTGAGACATCGACTTTGGTGTACTAAACTCTGTCCTGTTAGCTGTATCTTTTGGGTATTTTCTCAGATACACAATTCTTATTTACATGGAAGTAGTGTTGCTCTCCCAGGTCCACTGGCCTGTGGACTCCATGCAGTTCCTTCATTCCCTTCTGCCAATTGCATTTCTTTCAAAAACGTAACCATGTCCCTGTAAGTGTTTTTTGAGAGGCATACTGCTGAGTTGGAAAATTAATAACCTGGCCTAACCTGTGATGCCACCCTCAAGACAAGCTCTCAAGTTACTTGTTCATTATTTTCCAAAACGATTTTATCATCTGAGTTACTACGTGCAGGCTTCAAATGCTCTTCTCATGCTCCTTGTTCCTCAGACTGGTCTAACCTCCTTCTCTAACAGAACCAACGACTTTGAATCAAACCCAACCTGACAAGATAAAATAAGAAAAAAAAAAAAGATAGGGTCTGAATAATACCTTTTACTGGTATGCAGATTATCACGGGGTTACCTATTCATGCTCTCTGCATATTCCAATAACCAAAAGGCATGCATGAAAAAGCAAATTGCCATGCAGTAACGCTTTCTGATTTAAAGTATTATTTTGCCAATACAGTCTCTTTTTAACTAACAATGAGATAAATACAAAATAATTTTTATGATTACAATGAAACCCTCTGTATGTGCAGATGTAAATGATGTTCTGCTTACTGAAATGTGTCTTGGTGGTGATAATCAAAATGACTTACTTAGCATTTAACAAAAGAGTGCCTCTAAATGAGAAATGATTGCTTACTTGAATCCACACTGCTAAGAGTCAAGAGAAACAGCTTATACAACCCTATACCCTTGGGCAAGCCGATGAACTCGAAACTGCAGTTTCCTCCTCTCTACCAGGTTGTCCTGAGATTCTGTCTACACACTGTCTATGGAAGATTTGGAAGACTTAAAACAGAACACTCATATAAGGCATTATCATTCCTGAAGGTCTTACCAAGCCATGGTAAGAAGATTGCAACATTACTCATGGAAATTTTGGTTAAGGCCACTCTGATAACCTGCAGCATTTGGCGGAGATACTCCTGTCTGCTTCACTTTTTCCAGTACAAATGACTCATCAGCAGCAAATATTTATTACGTCTGACTATGAGTTCTTCACTCTGCTGGTTGCTACAACCAATTTCCCAGCAAGCCTGCTAACAGGCATTCCAAGGTTCCACCCAGCTTCACAAATAGTAGTTCCAATATTTTCTAAGAAAATTGATTTAAAAAAATCCATGTCCCCAAGCTGGCAGGTTTTTTATTATTATTATTATTTAAAGTCAATCAATTTTTATTCAAGGAATTTCACATGTCATGATTCTTCCCACTGTCCATCAAGGTCACCTTAGTTTCTCTAAAGAACTGGCGTCAAAATTTATCTTCAAAAGATTTATCTGGGGCCGGGCACGGTGGTTCAAGCCTGTAATCCCAGCACTTTGGGAGGCCGAGGCGGTCGGATCACGAGGTCAGGAGACCGAGACCATCCTGGCGAACACGGTGAAACCCCATCTCTACTAAAAATACAAAAAAACTAGCCAGGCGTGGTGGCGGGTGCCTGTAGTCCCAGCTACTCAGGAGGCTGAGGCAGGAGAATGGCGTGAACCTGGGAGGTAGAGCTTGCAGTGAGCTGAAATCCGGCCACTGCACTCCAGCCTGGGCGACAGAGCGAGACTCCGTCTCAAAAAAAAGAAAAGAAAAAGATTTATCTGTTAGTCCTTTTTAATTGAACTGATGTTTAATCCAATTGTTCTGTCAGCCTTGCAATAATTTTTTTCTTTTGTCTTCTTTTATCTCCTTTTAAATATGGATATACTGATAAAAGCTCAAAACTCTCCACCAAGAATCTTTCAGATCTAATTTCTTCAACCAGTTTGCTTCAGGGTCATTTGTAGAGTAGGTGAATCTGCCTAGTTCTCAATTTGACACTCTCTAAACATGAATGAGTTCAGATCATATCCATTCCTAAACGATCATGTTCACAGTTACCTATCTTCGCTGATGCTTTCGGCTTCCCCAGTGGTTTTCTTTAGAAAGAGAAGTACTTTAGTCACCAAGAGTGAGTGAATGTGCAAGTCAGTAGGTAGATTATGGATGCTTCACGGATAGTTGGCTCAGCTCTCCCCTTCCACCAAAAACACAGCACATGAGGTCCTAAACAGTTTCTAGAATAAAAGGTCAACCAGCATTCCTATTTGCAAAGTGGGAAAATGTAAAAAGTGAAGGTTCTCTGAAATACATTTGGCTGCCATCTGGGGATAGCCTCATTGCCTAATTGTTTATTTGAAAATGGGTAAGTCTGGGAGTTAGAAGATTTGAGTGTTGGTTCCTGCACAGTCACCTGCTAGCTGGGAGATTTAAGGTAAGTCACAATTCCTGTCCAGTCCTCGGTCTACCCAACCTTAAAAGACGACTCTGGACCAAGCTGCAATCTTCAAACTTAGACGTGAGTGGCTATGTGGCCCAAGGAAAACACAGTGCAGCCTAGGAAAGCCTTCATTTTACTTAAAAACCTGATGAGGGTTAAAGAGAAAAGTCAAATAATTGAAGTGGTATGCAATTTAAAATGTGTTTTTTATATTAGGGCAAAGATATGTGATAGAGTAGAAGGAAAGCTTTAAAAGACTTTTGTGGATAATTCAGCAGATTTCTTCTGTCAATTCTTCTAACTCTGCTCTGAGCTTCCATGGAAAAACTGGAGATACTGAAGGGCAGGGTCTCCAAGGTGCTTTCTACCTTGGACATGCCAAGAATTATGTTTCTTGCCTCGCCGTGGGAGGGATCTTTAGGGAGCTGCTTGTGACTCATTGGGGTTTGGCTTGTTAACCCTGCAGCAGAAGCACAGGTTCATTAAGGTTGATGATTTCATCTGAATCACTCACGCTTTTTGGAGAAGAAAATAATACTTCTCTGCATCTAAATGCCTGACACGGTCATGATGTATGCTCTGGTTTTAGTGTCACCTTTGCGGCTGGAAATACTGATTTATTTACTTGAAATCAGGGCCACCCAAGAGTACCTGGGCTGTTCCTGTTGCTGAAAAGTAGCATCTATTGGGTTTCAGTTGTGTTTGCTCATATTCGACAAGACTCAGTCTTGCTTTGAGAAATCCATCACGTTGACTGTTTTTGTGAAAAATTTATGCTACTACTGAAAATACTACCGTAATGAAAAAGCAAATTTGGAAGTTTAGAGGGTCTTATATCCCTACAACTATATGATCCAATATAAAAGAGTGGCAGGGGGAAGAGTGGAGGGGTGGGTAGGTTTAGGGTCAAAAGATGTCAACGCACAAGTTCAAATCAGATGTTTAGATTTTTTAAAATTTCTGAATAGAGGCAAGTGCCTTTCAACGGCCATTTTAGAGACAGAGCAAGTTAATAACACTGGATTTTGTTTAAATTGAAACTTTTACAGTCAAAATTTTCATGAGCTATTTTCAGAAAGATTAAATACTTTTCAATTATAATACATCAAAATCCTTTATCATGCTTCAAAAATTGAGAATAATGATATTTTCGATTTTTATGTGTAAGTTATAGTTTATTTCTCAAAGAGAAAGGAATATTGACATTTCACATTTGGAAACCATTCAATGTTATAACATTTTAATCTAAATATCTAAATGCTTCTTACTCAGTAGCATTTAATAGTTGAAATTTTACATATTTAAAAAATTTGTATTGGGCTGGGAGCAGTGGCTTATACCTGTAATCTCAGCACTTTGGGAGGCCGAGGCAGGCAGATCACCTGAGGTCAGTTCGAGACTAGCCTGCCAACATAGCGAAACTCCATCTCTACTAAATATACAAAAATTAGCTGGGCGTGGTGGTGCGTGACTGTAATCCCAGTTATTTGGAAGGCTGAGGCAGGAGAATTGCTTGAACCCAGGAGGCGGAGGTTGCAGTGAGTGAAGATCGTGCCACTGTACTCCAGCCTGGGCAATAGAGTGAGACTCTGTCTCAAAAATAAATAAATAAAAATTATATTGAAAATTCCTTTAAAAAAATCACATTTCTGGAATGTAAATGTCCAAAGAACATTACACAATACAACATTGTGTTGTAATAAGTATTAATAAGAACTTATTAATAAGTATTAATAAATTAATAAGTATTAATAAATACAATGTTACTGTCTCAAATGAAACGTTTTATGTATTGCTATTTTACAAAGAGAGAATTAACTAAATAATTTCTTTATGTGAGTGATAAAACCAGTAAATTTGAAACATGTTTAATTTTCCTGCAGTCTTCCCAACATTCCTCATCTGAGAAACCTTGATAAGAATACAAGAAACTGGAGAGGTCTTTGGTAATGAATGAACAGGATCCACAAGTGGCATTTGTTTTTACTCATCTGTCACAGGTGTGTCTATCTCAAAGGATCAAATTTTAACTCAGGAGCTTATAATTAGAATATAATGAGAACTTAATAAGTATATACATTTTCACTTGATATCATCTATTCAAGCCATGAACATTTGGGGCACAATTATATGAGCAGAACTATGCATCCCTAATAAGGCTAGGATGAGGTTCTGTAGGGTTGGGACTCTACTTTTCATTTCTTTGCTTCAAGCACAGAGTTTAAAAAAATATTTGTTCAGGAGATAAATGGATATATGGATGGATAGATGAAACAAAGCAAAAAAAGTTGGTTATCTTTATTTTAAATGTATGTATCAATTTGCATTTTCTATGCAAGCAGGAAACTGATGTGCAATTAGTCTTAAATGTACTATCCTGAACTTTGTTTTTAATATCATAAAACTGATATTTATGAGATGCTTGAGTGTCTCCGATTTCAGTTAGCAAGATGAAAAATCTGCTGCTGGTTGCTATAATTAGTTTAAAATTCCCAGTGGGGAACTCATATTCACAACAAGATGTAAAAGAGAGAGAGACCTCTGTCACTAACCGTTTATTTTTGAGAATTTTCAGAAGAGAAGCTGTTTGAAATTTTCAAAAAGTCAAGAAACGGTGCAGCCAATGCATTAATATGTAACAGTAATATATGGCATAGCTACTGGAAAAGAGGAGAAAATGTTATCATTATCTTCACATGATATGATTACATAGCCAGAAAATTCAAGAGAATTAAATTTAGTTCTCACAAGGAAAAAGTGAGTTCAGTTAAGTTGCCAGAAATGAGATAACTAAATAAAATTAAATGGAACCAATAATTTTCTTGTTTTCTAGCAATAATCAAGTAGAACATATAATAGAAAAATATTTCATTTATAATAGCTTTATAAAAATAAGACAGCTTGAAATAATGCTAACTGAAAATGTATCGGACAAGCAAAAATATTAACAAAATTTACTTAGAGATGTAAAATAATATTTGAACATAATTGAAAGATATTTGTAGATTCTTGTCATCTAAAAATATTAGTTCTTACTAAATTAATTTGTAGATTTAATCCTATTTTAATAAAACCTCAAAGGGATTTTTTATTGTTGGGGAGGCTGTTATGGATATGGGGAAGAACTTGAAAAATGATTGTGGCATTTCTCTGGAAGCAACAGCAGATGAGGACAGAGCATAAATTCCTGAAAAGAATCACAATTTATGGGATTGGCCTTGGTATATCGGGATACATGTACTATTAATCTAAAACAATTAAAACAATTTATTATTATGGAAAGAATAGACAGATAAATCATTGAAACTAATAATTTCTTGAAAGATAGCCCAGTATATATAAGAATTGAGGATACAAGATATTAAATATCACACATGGAGAAAGGATGCCTTATTCAATAAGTATTGTTTGAAAAGTTAAGGAAAATAGAGAAAAAAATTTATTTATAAACTCAACTTGCTCTATTCACCAATTGATCTAATTAAAAATATAATCCATAAAGGGAAAAAGAATCTTTCATTGATAATAGTCATACAAGTCCTTCTAACAATACAAAACAATGCGAAGAAGAACAACAACAAAAATAAATCTTTAAACACTTCAGTGCGTGTTTACTAATAGCTTCTGACTTTTTTGTGCAACATCAACTTGAGCACAAGTAGCTATCTGACTTTCCCTATTAATCTCCAGCAAAAAGAAAACTTAAAGTAGTGTTAAGAAAGTTTATCAGCTATGTCTTTTTCTTTAGTTTTTAATTTTTGTGGGTACATAGTAGGTGTATCTATTTATGGGGTACATGAGATACTTTGATACAGGCCTACAATGTGTAATAATCACATCAGGGTAAATTGGGTAGCCTTCACCTCAAGCATTTATCCTTTCTCCATGTTACAAACATTCCAATTATATCCTTTTAGTTATTTTTAGCTGTATAATAAATTGTTGACTGTAGTCACCCTGTTGTGCTATCACATACTGGATCTCACTCATTCAACATTACCATATTTTTGTACATATTAACCATCCCCTCAGCCACATGTCTTGAAGTCTCCATGCTCCTAGCAGTTATACAGAAAACTACTAAATTCTGGCCAGTAGCAGCACCAAATCCAAAACTGACCATGCAAGAGTTCTTCTTCCTGTGCAGTGGAAATAGCAATGGCAAGGAGGCTTGGCTGAGTTGTATATTTGGCATCCAGGGTAAGAAAAGAAAAAGGTGGATGGAGAGAAGTAACCCTTTACAATAAGAAACTCAGCTAAGATGACATACCTGTGCTGTATATACAGTCGCTAAAACTCCCTCCATGCTATCTTGAAGCTGCCGTACCATTGAACTAAATCAAATTTCCATCAAGGAGCCTTCTACTTAGCGTTGGAGGGGAGGATTATAATGATATCAGGCAGCAAGTGAGGATCTCTAAAATGATTTCTCAGCCCTGTCTTGAATAAAAACAAGCCAAGCCTGGACAGACTTATTTTCTTTCAAGATCACTGAATGAACAAAAAGCAAACAAACAAATAGCTAAATGTACAACAGAAATCCAAAATGACTGCAGGAAAGATTCTACAAACTAAAAGGAGGGTCAGAAAGGGAGCCCAAGGTTTGTCATTAAAAAAAAATTGAAGAAAGCATCTCGGTTTATGTTTTCAATGAAGTTCAAGAGAGCTCAATGTCTCTTAAAGAACGTATAAAACAGGACAGTAAAGATGGGAAAAAGGCAGACTGAGCAGAAAAGGGACCAAGAGACAGCCAGAAATAAAAGTGGCAGTTGGTTGACATAAGAAAGGAATGAGAGGAAACCAACATTTCAACAGCAGAATTAAAACCTGAATTCAACACAGTAGGCAAATAAAGTAGAATCAATGAGTTGGAGAATACACCTGAGACTTTTTTTTTTTTTTTACACAATATAGAGAAAGATGGAAAAGAGATTAAACTGCCCAGAGAACTACTGACAGATATGGAAGTCAGAAAACAAAGATCCAACCTAAGAATTTTTGGTGTTCCTGGAGAGAAAAAAAAATAAAGAACAAACGAAATAGAAGCAATAATTAAAAGCTGTAGCTTAGAGAATCTTGGAAAGTTCCAAAAAGAGCTGAGAAAGAAGAACCAACCAGACTTCCGTGTCCTGGGCTAAGCCAGCAAAAAGCTTTGCCAAGCTGGAACCTCATAGCAATTGCAAAGACAAAGGAAGATTTCTAAAATTATTTAGCCTTCTGCCCAAAAAAGAGTTAACTACAAACAAATCAGTTGGCTTCCAACTTCTCTTTTGCAGCAGAAAACAGCAAAAGCCAATAGAAATATGTCTATAGAACTTTGAGGGGGGAAACCTAATACTCAAAACAATATACCCAATCGCATTTTATTTCCAACATGAAAATGAAAAACCTTATCAGAAAATGCAAAGGGTAAAGAAAATAAAATTCAGCAGCTCCTAAAGCTCCCACTTGTAGGGATATATCCTAAAGGAAAAAATTAGGCATGGGATTAAATATTTATGTATCAGCATGTTAATCACAGCACAATTTATGAAAATAAGCAATTAGAACCAATGTAAATGTTAAGCAACAGGAAATGCTAAAATAAATAATGATATCTTCATTTCATCAGACATTAAGCAGCTCTTAAAAACCATGTTTTCTAGCAATGGATAATGTCAGGCTCCAGTGTTTACCATAGGATATTAAATGTTATATATTTTTCCTTGAGGAAGCACATATTTTATCACCAGAAAATAAAATAAAACTAAAAACATTCTAAGACAAAAATTCTAAAAATGCCCCCTGGGCTTTTATGCTGGTGAACATGTCATTTCCATCTTCAAAACTGAACAATAGGTCAAATTTCACCACCATCTAGGGACAATCATTCATAAACTGTGGAAACACTTTCCAGACTGAACATCTTAAAATGCAAGGAAGTTGAGAAATAGGGAATTCACATTATCTCACTAAGTCTGGACATATTTTTGTTATCATGAACCTTGCCCATTACGACGATATAGTAGGCATATCATATATCACAGTCTTCTGTCCAAATCGTGTAGCAGAAATTATGTGTTTTTAAAAACTAAGTATCAAGGTAAAATATAGTTTAATATTTAAACAACTTCACATTAATTTGAATAATTTCAACTCACAATGAGTGGGGTTGGGGGTGGCCACTTTTAAGAAAAGAGATTAAAAGAATGGAGTGACAATGGCTTGCAAATTGTAGCTTTCTAATAATAGTAAAATTTGCATAACATTTTCCATAGACTTGGCATAAAAATGTTAAATTATAACAGCTTATTATTGCTTCTAATAATAAAATATAACTAATAGAAAATTAACCATTAAGGCACCACATATGACAGTTTGAACATTACATTTAGGATTTTGTTCCACCTTTTCTTTATCTGATGTTATAGGATTTTAGAAGAAAGGGAGGATTCTAAAAAAAAAAGTTATTTGGATTTTATTATTCTTAACAGTAATCATAAACACAAGATTTCTTTCTTTTTGTGCTTTAAATGGTTAGAGATATTTTGCTAGGGCTTTGTCCCTTTGGAGACCCATAGCACATGTTTCAGGAATGGTTGGCTCAGGTCTGGGTGATATATGAGACTGTGGTATCAGGGACTTACAATCAATGTCTCCTGCTTTAACCAACTAAGCTATTCACTCATGTACAAGAGCCTCAACCATGACTATGAAATATTATGGGGCTGGGCATGGAGGCTCACACCTGTAATCCCAGCACTTTGGGGGACTGAAGCAGCAGATACCTGAGGTCAGGAATTTGAGACCAGCCTGGCCAACATGGTGAAACCCCATCTCTACTAAAAATACAAAATACAAAATACAAAAATACAAAAATTAGCTGGGCATGGTGGTACACGCCTGTAGTCCCAGCTACTTGGGAGGCTGAGGCGGGAGAATCACTTGAACCCAGGAGGTGGAGGCTGTAGTGAGCCAAGATTGCACCACTGCACTCTAGCCTGGGTGACAGAGAAAGACTCCATCTTAAAAATATATATATATATATACACATACACACACACACACACATATGTATATACATACGCACACACATGTTTACACACACACGCATATATATAATGAAAAGTGAATTGTTATGCAAAGAATAAATAATTACATGTTAAATCCAGATAATAAATATGGAAAGGAGTATTTGCCAAGAAACATCATTTCTAATGCAGCATTAAAAGACTAAACCAAAACAAGGTTTTCTGATGAAAAGTTTAGAACATTTGATGAAGGGTTTGTCATATACGCTTTGAGACTGAAAAGGTAATCAGGGAGAAAGTGTTGAGTAGCAAATATTTTCTAGATTTGGGTAAACCTATATTTTGGGGTAAAATTCACAGGTAGAACAATTAATTGGCTTGCAGATTCAAATATTAACTGCTTATGGAGCTATTTGAAGTAAAATGATGTAACTGAACTAGAATGTGATTTAAAATATGGAGTAAATGATGTTGTTAATTAACCATTCTGCTTTCTTTTAGCTGTTTAATGAATGAACTAAAGAAAATATTAGAGTTCTAAACAATTTTTTTATAAGTAACACCACTGCCTCAATAACCGTGACACTTTACATTGGAATATTCTAATGCTCCAAGTTGTATCATTAACTTCAATCAATAAACAAGAGAAACAGGTATGAGAGAAATGAAGCCATCCCTAAGAACACAAAGAAGACCTATGTCAGGGTTCATGTTTAGTAGTCTCCTGTCCTAGAACTTAGAGCATATCTCTTCTCCTATCTCACTTTTAAAAGGAATCAAAGGGTAATTTGGAATTAAAAAAAATCAGGGTGGCATACCATTTTAAAGGAAAAAAAAAACCCAGTGCCCTGTTGGTTTTTATATTATTTACATAAAGCCAGGCTTCAAGTGCTTTTTCTTCCAAATATTCTTGAAAATAAAGAAACAAATAAAGCATATTGCAGTTTTTAGTCAATCAACTTTGTAAAGAAACATGCTAGACAATCTCAAAGCTCTCTTCGTGTGTTAAATTTTTTAATACAATTATTATCTTTAATATTATCAGCTGGCATTTACGTAGAATTGTGTATGGTGAATAAAGTGTTTCTAGCATGCATTATCTCATTAAATTTCAGAAATAGACAATAGGTACTCAAAGAATTGGTTTCGAGACTGTCAGCCTGCACAATAAGAAAGAATTTCAATTACTAGTTTCATTATTTAGGCTACTCAACACTTTCTTCCCAAGATTACCTTTATCAATCTCACCGTGACCCCATAAGTAATTCAGATTCGTGATTGCCTTTGTGCTATTTACAGAACAGCAATAAGTATATTAAGAAAATCTACTGGCTTGGCGATAAAGCTGACTGTAACCAGCTCATAAAGCCGATACCCATGTCCTTCAGCAGGAAGGAAAAAGCCCGTCTGGAGGAGACTGCCTTGTAGTGTGGTTTGGTACAATGCATCTTTTTTTCTTTACAGGGTCAAAAATTCAGCAAGAGAAATTAATACGATGCCTCTTCGGGGTGGGGTAGAGGGGGATCTCTCTACCACAAATCCCACTGCCTCCTCCTACCCAAAGATAGAGACTGGGAATTTTAGAAACAGAAGTTTATTCGCAGTGGTTAACTAAAAGCAGACTTCCTCTGAATTAGAAGTTCAATTTACACACGTATAAAATGTCAGGACGATATTCGGGTTTCTTACACGCACTGCTGACTTTATTGTATACGTTAACAGTCTTTATCCTCATATAAAATTCTCTCTTTTCTAGGTTTTAAATAATTTTCTAACATAAACAGTAGTCATTCACATTTTCTTTTTGAAATAAAAAGTCAAAGTGGTTTGCAATAAATGTTTGAAGTTCAATAGGAATTCACCCACATAAATGTGTGTGTGTGTGTGTGTGTGTGAGAAATAACGGTAGCCAACAGTTATTAACAGCTTTCAAAAATGCTAAAGTTCTTAAATTCGTATTAGTTAATTCAAAAAACTTCACTACAAGAGTCCTGTTTATAAGTTGGGACAAGTGGTATGCATTTAAATTCTGAATTCCAAACAGAAATTTCAGCCAATTTTGGAGGCTAGTTCCAACTTAAGTTCCGCAATGAACACACAGTCCCTTTCTAAACCTCACATTTCTTATCTATAAAATGTAGCAATACCATATATCTCTTAGGTAGCTGGGAGCATTAAATTAGGGAGAAAAACATTCTGAAAGTAAATCAAAGTGCCTGAAACATAGTAGGTGCTTTAAAGGCACTAGTTCCCTTCCTTTGTCCTACTTATCATCTGTTATTTAACTTCAAAATAATGGAAAATTGTGCTGCTGCGTGGACTTGGCTCTGAATTTCAGATTTGTCTCAGTGGAAGGAACTAAGTATTTTCTTTCAAAAAGTGCAATAATAATTACATGCAAAATTAAAATGAAATATTAAAATACCATTTCAATGGACTCAATCCAATGTAACAGCCCTTCCTCCTGCCTAAATATCAAATTCGAGAGAAAAAAGAGTAGTTAAATAATTTTATTCCTTCAACTTAGTAAAAATAAAATGCATTTTACATGACTACATTTAGTAAATTCAATTTTCTTACTTAGGGTCTAAGTGAATTAAGATAGTGAAATGGCTACCACCCTTGTAGAAAGAACCTTCAACTTCAGGATTGTGGTGACATCTAGAAACACTGTTACCAGCAACATAAAAGTCATCATGCTTTTGTACAGAGAAGACTGGGGATGACTTTTGTGAGAATCCTAACTTTGTAACCATTTGGAATAGCCTATGATATGCCAAGGATAGCAAATGAATAGTATCTGTTCCTCCCTTTCCCCTATCCTGTCCATGGCAGGTATCACTAAGTGATCCCAGTGCTTTTTCCCTGGGAGCTTAGACTTGGCACCCAAAAACTTCTCCAAGCAAGTTTTGAGGCAAGCAGCCACCACCAACTGATCAGAATTCCTTTGTGACTTGAAACCATTTATAGACTAGGCTAAAGTTTACTTTTGAACTATTTATTAACAAAAGGGCAGAGAGGGTGTGCTTGTTGAAGAAATTAAGTCTTAACCTAATCCTAAAGGGAATATTTACCCTACTTCTGAGACCAAACTTCTGAGGAGTTTACTATTTAGATAAAAATACCTGTAATCTTACTTACAAATCATTCTTATCTCTTTATTAATAAGAACTTCTTACTGGTCATTATTAGATAAAATACTCTTGGCCAACTCAAATTGCTGTGTGTCATTATAATGAATAAAACTGTACATCTTTATGAATAGTCTATAATTCAAACTCTTCAGTAATTAGATTAAAATGCAGTTTTACTATATTTCAATTTCATTTTCTAGAGTAGTGGATAAATGTAAGCCCATCCCAGTGCAGACCTGGTGTATCTCTCACCCAGATAAGCCCCTGTTTTTATGGGCAGTGTAAAGATGTACCCAGAACTGATTTCTTCAAAACAAGCACCGTGAAACAAATGTCTGATTCTTTGACCAGTGTGTACCAGCAGCAAAACAAACAGGCCATTATATTTGTGGCAAAGAATGAGATTACAAAGTCAATGAAGAACAAGGCACATTATCTAGTCGTTGGTCTACATTGTAAAACAAAGGCACAAAAGTGCCGTTCATACATGAAAAAAGTCAAAGTTTCATGGTTCTCAGTGAAGTTCAATAGTTAGGGGCTTCATACTGACTATAAGTTGACTTGTCTCTATTTGTTTCCCGATTTATCTTAGCAGATGACAAGCTTTCCTTGGCTTTTCTGATCTTGATCTATTCAGCAGTGTTAAGGAGACACTGGCCTGGTTTCCTCTCTGCACCCGTCAATTTGTTGCTTTCGAAATTACAGCTTGTGTTTATTCAGGACAGCTACGAAAGTCATCATGTTTGAAATGCATGAAAACTTAAATTCATTGAAAATACTTCACTAGCAGGTTTCTTAAAATTTTTATTGTTGGTATGTGATAATATTTGAAATTAAATATGACTAAAGAATCACATCGGAATTTTACAGGCATTTCTATGACCTAATCCTGTAAATTAGCCTTTAAACTATGAGGACTTTGAAACCACCATTATTCATTGTTACATGAGATGAATCTGTTTTTTATTTAGTCGTTTTTAGCCAGAAGAGAGGGTAAAATACTGTCTGTACTATGGTCAAGAACCAGGGCGTGGTTTTATTTCCCCTTGCCTTTCTGATGCTGTGAAAGACAAAAGGGTAGGGAGAACATGTTCGAGTCCACAGGGAAGTTTCCCTCTACCTTTTTATTCTTGCCACTTCTGATGAACGATAACAAAATAAGATCCATGCCGGAGGATAAAATTCTCAGTTACCCAGCCCTATCCAGGATGAGCAAAATAGTCTTCTTTCTCTGCATCCACATAATGCTATTTGTTGGCAAATTTAACCCTTAATTTGTTTGTTGTTTTTTTCCCCCTCCAAAGGTGGGGAGGAAAGAAGAAAAAGAGAAAAGAAAAAGAAACTGTTAAATATTCAATTGCCTAATAGTTTTAGTTTATAGATACAACTTGATAAGCCTTAGAAGCAACTAATTAGAAGGAACATGCTAATTAGAAGACTGAGACTGCTTCTCCCTTTTTATGGACTTCTGGCATTTGGGGCATCCTCCAAGACCCAGTTCAAATCCCTTGTTGGAAAATCATGACCAGCCCTGTCCCCTACCCCTACTACCGCAGCCAGCCAGTCCTGCCCTCACTGACCCTTGTGCTCCCTTTCCTTTTATCCTCACCTCCTTGAGGCTGACCTTGTTGCTGCTCTATCTGGCTAGAACAGTAGCCAGGCTAATGCATCTTTGTAGCCCAGCGCCCAGAACAGCATCTGACACATGCTGGCTACTCACCTAGGGTTTGTTGACTGACTAAACAAATGAGCCATCAAGAGCAGTCTGTAAGGCAATCTAAGAACCTTGATTTTTCATCCCCCAGGGTAAATTGAAAATGCATCTACCTAAACTGCAGCAGAACTTGATATGTTCAAGGGACATTGTCTTTTGATCAACTCTCTCTCCCACATCCACTGTCCATGCCTGCCCCTGGCCACTGCTGCAGATAGTCACTTGGGCGGTGGGGATATATGGGAGGGGTTGGCTGGGTTGGTGACACTCTGAGATCATGCCCAAGTTTTGGGGCTTCAGGCTGGTAGAGGGCAAGAAGGAGACGCCTGCACAGGAGCGCATGCGCTCAGCAGAGAGGAGGGGCCACCGCGCGGAGCCCTGCTCAGTCGGCTTTCATTTTCTTTCCACCAGCACCACTTACAGAGGATGATGTCATTGGACAACGACTCCATAATACATGCCAGTTATAGTAGCATCCCCACAGATCCAAGCTTAACTGTTCTCAAACTGTCAATCAAGCAACGTACAGGAGGGGGAAAAATGGAACAAGTAAGTCCTGCTCATTCCAAGCTCTTTTAATGTCTCTTAGGTACCCTCATGCCCCCCCCGGGGGCTCCCAGGACCCAGGAAGTCCCCATTCTACTCTGTTAACTCCTCTTCTAGACCCTACATTTCTCGGGGACGGGGGATGTTTCTATGTTCCACATGGGGCCGAGGACAAGTCTCAGACACCAGGCTGTGCCCTGCAAAATCACAAGTTCAGAGTCAGGATTATATTTTGGGTAGAAGATGGCAGGTAACAGGATTGTTGATGCCTCTATTGTCTAGCTGAGGGGACTGAATGTAAAACCCCTCTGAGCAGATCCAGGGACCTCATCTCAGTCGGCCTAACCAATACCAGGGAGCCAACACGATCCTGGTAGCAAAGTGACCCTGCAAGGCATGGGCTGTGTCTCAGTTGCCTGATGTACCCCAAGGAATGAGGGAGCCTTGGCTATGAAGAGAGCAACATATATGAGCCAAGTGCCCGCTCCCTACTCTTTCCTAGATCTAAACACCCTGAAGCACAAAGAAGAACATAAGGAATTGCCTTTTGGGTTCCAAAGACACATTCTGTAATTGAAGTTTCTGGAGGTCTAGGAGTGTGTTGGGGGTGGGCAGCGGTGTTGTTAAAGTCCTACCCATTTCATTGCAGCTAGCCCAGGGTTGAGGGAGACACCTTCTCCGAGTTGTGGGAACATGGGCCTAGCCTTTCCTTGTTGCTTCAGAAGGCATCGGAAGTGTCCTCAATCAGGCAATTTCCTCTCAGAGGAACCCCATGTGTGCACACAATAAGAGCTCATTTCCTCCTATTGGCTTTTGTTTGAGCAGTTTCCTTTGATATGGGATGTATGCCACTCTCCTGCACAGTTATCTCAATCCAGGCATCCGTGTAAGCTCAACACAAGGTTCACTCCAACTGAAGTCAGACCCAGCTAGCCTAACTCCAATGGCCCCCCACCTTAAATGAAGCAGCAAGCATCCAGGGCCCAAGTCAAATGGGATTGGTCTCAGTGTTCTCCAATGGCTTTTGGGGTGCGTGCCTGTGTTGCACACGTGTGTGTGCAATGTTTATGCGTATGGCTACCAATCATGATTGTTCTACTTCGTTACCTAGCATCGGGGTACTAGGCACACCGCTGAATTTTAATCAGTGCTCTGAATGAAAGGACTAAGGCTTTTGAAAATGATTCACAATGGATTTGAAGATCTGTAGATATACTTTGATTTGGAAAAAAAATCGAAAACCTTTCTCAACTGAAAGCTGAAATGGAGACTTAGATTTCAGAGTAGCATATCTTTTTCTTTGCACTCTCTCCTCTGTTTTGAATATTTTTTTCACTTTTCTGTTCTTATTTCTCCCTGTATGCTGATCAAATGGACTCCGTAGCACGCTTCTTTCCTCTTGGTTGTGTGTGACCCAAATCTTATGACCCAGAGCTCCAGCAAACACCTAACTTGTGGAAGTATCTCTGCTGCTGATGGGTTCTCAGTGGGGAAAAAAAAAGAACGTTTGATATTGAGTCTTCCAACACAGACAACTGGGTCGGCACATCCAGGAAGGAAGGGGACCTCAGTTCCAGGAAACACCTTGAACCAATCCTTACATATTCATGCTCTAAGCAACAAAGAGGCTAACCTTTCCTGAGGGACCAGAGGGCTAGAATGGAACGGCAGATACAATGGGAGTGTTTCTTGGACCCAGAGGAAACTCATTCATTCATTCATTCAGTCAGTCATTCATTTCCAAAAGTTTTAAGCTCAGGAGTTTGGCCCCTATGTGAGCCAGTTACCATCTGCTTGAACAACCTAAAAACAGCCCGAGTGAGGACAGAAGCAATTTTATCTGTGCCAAAACAGCTCAAGGCATGGCCTATCACGGAGCTCGTTCAAGTGCTTCATTTTCACACATGCACTACATGAAACTTTCCAAATGTAGCCCAGCCCTCCTGTTTTCAAAAGCAGCTACATTTCAATCATCCTAGAAATACTATGATTCCTTTAGTCTGGGGTAACATGCTCCAGTGTTTTATCACCTCCTTCAAATGTAAACATTCCCAAAAGTCTTTTGTAGAATAAAAAGCCTTCTTGCATTTGGTAAAAGAACAATGGGATCTTTGTGAGGGATATCAAGCCTTTAAGAATTTGCAGAAATAGTCATGTCAAAGCCCCTGCTTTTTCAAGGATTGCTTAGAGAGTCTATAGCATTCGTTGGTGGTTATTCTCTAATAGCTTTGGGTCCACCCCAGAGAACTATATCTTATTTATTATGTATTTAGTGTATATTTTGTGCAGCGTAGAAAGTACTTTCTCGCGTAATTAAGTTACATGAGGTGCTCTCATTTAATCCCAACTGTCGCCCAGAGAAGTGGGAATTATTACCCCCATTTTAAAGATAAGAAAACTGAGATTCAAAACGATGTCAAAATCAGCCTGAAGTTGTGCAGCTAGTCTGTGGCAGAGCCAGGATCTGGATGCAGGATTTGAATGGTCTCCTAACCCCTGTGCCAGGAGGTCTGTGAATAATTTGTGTCAACATCACTGTGTATTCTAGCAAAAAATGTGGGTTCCTAGGCCCCCCCTCAGAGTTCCCAAGTCAGAATCATGGCGCTAGGGCCTAGGATTGAGAAGTCTGGGGTGGGGCCCAGGAATCTGTCCTTCTAACACGCTTCGCAAGAGTATGTGTAGCTAACAAAATCAACCTTTGGAGTAACGTGGGAGAGCTTTTGAAATGGATATGGAAAGAAAATACAACCTCTCCTGGGGTTGGAGTTGGGTGGAGAGGTGAATATAGTCCAGAAATACAACCTTGTCCCAGTGGCTACAAATATTATTCTGCCTTTGTCTGTGGATGTGCTTGTCTTTTATTAAGTTTTCGAGTGGCCCTCAAGGGCAAAGAAATAGGTCAGTCCATTTTGTCAGACGTGCTGTACATTTTGTGCAGCCACACATAACCAGAAGTATCTATCCTACAGCAATCAAGCAACTAAAACTTATTTTAAGAGTTAGGACGCTCCAGAGAACTCACAGTTCATGTATCTCGCACTTAATTTCTCTCTGTCCACAGCCTTCATCAGCCAAACTTCTTCTTTGAAGTTTAAACGAAAAAAGATCCCTGGTTGAAGGGGTTGGCCTCTCTTCAGCAGTAAAGCACAACTTCATAGAGATGCATATGTTCCCAGGGGAAAAATGCATTCATTTTTCATCACCATATAAACTTCTGGGTATATTTGTAGAGATGATGGACTATGGATTTCTGTGAGTATGACTCATAGCTAATAATTATCTAGAGAAATGCCTGCCTCAGTACTAAAACACTCAGCCATTCACAAGTATTCCACAAACATTTATTGAGCATCTACTACTTACCAGAGATTGGCTCAAGTTTAAAATGCATGGGGATTACTATAATAAGGAGACATTAAAAATATTCCATATGAGATATCTATATTGGCAGGTTGTTATTTAGGAGAAGCGTTATCTAGGCACATGAATTAGCCTTTGCTGATACCCTGTAGTACGAAGGGAAAAGCTAAGGAAAATAATAAACTAACAACAGTACAAAAAACATTTGTATAGCACTTTAGAAAGTCGCGGCAGTCGCTGTATTGCAGTTATGCCTGTGGTGATACAGACATCGTCTTTGATTAGCAGTGGGGCTGGATGTAGCATTTTGACCCCTCCCCGCTACAGTTACTTTGAGTAGAGCAGAATTCATTTCAAGGCAAAGGCCTCTGGAGGCCTCCTTGGAGAAGCCTTTAGACCTCACCTCACCACCTTCCTTCACATTTTTCTGATGTTTTTCATCTTTCCTGGCAGAGCAGAATCATACTTACGCCTATCAATTTTCAAAAACCATTTTTTCCCCAGTGGCCTCAGCTTATGAATCCCCAGTAGGCAGCCTCTATGAGCCAAAAGCTGCCCCAGGTGCCACCAGCCAGCCCAGCACAGCTTGCCCTCTAACCTAAACTTGCTTACTTTCTCCCTGCCTCTTCTCTGCTCACCACCATCTCCCCTTTGGCCGCGCTACCTGTCTCCCACTCCCGACCTAACCGTTTCCACTTTCCACTTCCCTGGTGCCTTGCAGTTCAGCAGCCCACGCAGCACTCTTCCAAAAAGCGACTTTCCCGAAGGTCAGAGGTGTTGTCCTGGCTTCTGCACCTCATGGGACTGGGCCCAGTCTTCATCTTCATTGAACTTTCTTTAGGATCTGCCACCATTTCCCATTCTCACCTGGTTTCAGGAACCCCTAATCTATGACACAGTGAATAAAAATGTCCCTTGTCACAGATCCAAAGACACTGAGAGAGGGCATGAAGCCCATACACCTATCCCAAGGTGCCCTCACCTTGGATGCAATGCTCTTCACTTTGGATTTTTGTGCCAGTGGAAGTGTGCCTAAGAAATTCCCTTCAATGTAAGGCTTCCCCAAGCCTGTGTCGTCTACCATTTTCTAGATGACACTTGTTTTCTTTGCTATCTCAATTCCAGTATGATTTCAAACATCAGTCTTCTGTGGATGAATTCCAAATATACACTGGGCTCCGCACGCCGCAGAAGCCTAGACCCATACTTCTCAGAGGACATTCCGATTTCAAACTCTTAATGACCAGAGCCAATCTTATTGTCCTCCCCCATCCTCCTGTGGGTTTATGCCATTGGCATCACTGATTTTTCTGTTTTCTAAGCTGATCACATCCAGGCCAGGTCAGCTTTGACTCCCCCGCTTTCCCTTGGCCCCAATCAATCCTGCCCGTGCTCTTTGTAAGTTGCTCCTGGCCTCAGCACAGCACCTCATCCTCATGGCTGCTATCCCAGCCTATGCCTTCATGACCTGCCAGAGTGTCTGCAATTCTCAGGTTGAAACTCTGCCCACGGAATTCTCTCTCTAAAGCATTGTCTCACCCCTCATTTACCTGGTCAAAAATATTTCGTGGCTCTCTGCTGCATTCTGAATAAAGTTTGAAATACATAGGGTGGCGTTCAAGGTCATTCACAATTTAGTCCATGTCAAATACTCCTTAGACTACACTCCATGCCCCAGAAAAACCTGCATGGGTGCTTTTCAGGTGCACACAATGTGATTTTATCTATCCTTCAAGGCCATGTCAGATGTTCTCTCCTCCAGGGAGCCTTCCCTGACTGCCTCACTTGGATGGCAGTAATTTCACAGGCACCTTATACCTCCCTTGTGGCATAATACCTTCCCCATGGTGATTTATTCACACATCTTACCTGTCACAGTAGAGTATAAATTCCATGAGGGGAAAGGAAATGGGGAAGACTTAAGAAATAATTTTCTCCTCATCCACTATCTTTCATACATTTCTTTTTCCTGCAAACTTTTCTATAGCCAATGAAAGCTTCATTAAGGAGAACACATTTGCCCTGGCAGAGAAGGTCCTTAAATTAACAATGCCATCAGCTCCTTCCCACTGACAAAGGGCCCCTCACCATGCATGAGGCAATGCTCGTCCATTGTTTTAACAAATCTTCACAAAAATCCTGAGAGGTGGGCACAAGAAACCAGAGGTCCGATGAATTTGGTAACTTGTGCTTCTTATGGGACCCCAGGATTCAAATCTGTGTTGATGACCCACAAGTTTTGGATTCCTGCCATCCTTAGCCATCCTTATTTATTTTTTGAGATCTGCAATCCCCTGACTTAACCATACTAATGGGCTAGTCTAGGGTTACACAGCCAGAAAAGGGCAAAGGGCTTTGTCATCTGCTGTCCCCACGCTCTTCCTTCCTTCCATTTGTCTTGATTGCCAAATAGAAGAAAGAAAAAAAAAAGTCCCTTAAGCAAAGCTTTCATGCATTTGAATAAAATAAAAATAGGGAGAAACAAGGAACAACGAGATGTTTTGTATATAATGACAAAGTAACTGTTATTATTACTGTCACCATCATTATTGTTTAACACTGATCATGTCCTTTCAAGTTTCTAATTCGAAGCATTAACTTCCTTCTGGTCCAGGGTAGAATGGTAAGATGGCTATCATGACCCTTCATGGTTCTGATTATAGTTGGGAACAGAGACCACGGCTGGAAGCCCAGAAGGTTCCAGAAGAGAGAAATGAATAAAAAGTGGAGGTCCAAGGGGGAACAGAATAAAAATATAGGACTATCTTCCCACGGGCTTTCTCTTTATCTTGTAATACAAAGTACAAGGTAGCCAGCTACATTTAAAAAACTTTTTATTAAAGACAAAAAAAAAAAAAAAGGACCACATATCCTGTATCCAGCCCAATGGAGTTTCACAAAGTGAACACATCTGTACATCTCACACCCAGATGAAGAAATAAGATATTAGCAGAGCTCCAGGAGCACCCCCTGCAAGCTTTCAGACACTAACCCCTTCCCCAAGGGAAAGCAGGCCCCCAGGACTACCTAGCTGACTGTATTTTAAATTAACCCCTTCGTTCTGGCCAGGACAGCCTGTGTTCTTCTGAGAGAAAGCTATTCTGGCAGCAACTGTCACTTCAAAGCAGGGGGGAAAATAAAGTGTGTGTGAGGGAGTAATTTTGTGTGTAGGAGAAAAGTGTTTCTAATTTTCAGTCCTGAAAATGTGAGGGGAAGAAGCAATACGTGAAAAAAAAAAGAGGGAAATAAGTCGGTAAATGCAGTCCTCGCTCTGCCTCCACCATTAGGAGCTGGAAGGCTTCCAGCGACATGCCATTTTGAGCAAGGAAGCAAACACAATCGCCCTTCTCCACCCTTCCCAGCCTCCGCCGGGGCAGGTCAGCTCCAACGCCCATCACCGTCAAATTTGCGGATAGGCTGACGGTTATTATTTAATGGCAACATGTTCACTAGGAGGCTGATAGTGTATTGAACATATGGTTCTGATTTATTTTTTCTGTTTGTAACCAGGGAGCAAGATGGGGAGCGTCAGAAACCTAACTCCAGGATTTGCTGGGTTCTCCCAAACTGTAACTGGAACCTCGCTCCCAGGCCGACGCCCCTCTTGCCTCCGCAGCTCTGGGGTCTAGGGAGGAAGGAGCCACAGAGGGTTCGGACAACAGCACTGACTGATCCCAGAGCAGGACTCCATTCTGTTAACCTGACAAAGGGCACAAGCCGCGCCGACATGTTTTGCCTCCACTTTCTATGCTAATTTATCAAACTGGAAGAAAGAGATCAGAACATCAAATAAAAATCCACAGCCGCAATTAACTCAAGACCTAACATGTACCTGGATAAGGGGACTCACAAGAATTCAGGTATCTACAAGGTTTTAAATGGCAATGTTTTCTAACTTTGTATCTTGGGTTATTGGTCATCAATGTTTCCAAAAATAATCACTCCTTTCAGTTACATTTTCTGATCAATTATTTAATGAGGTCTGGGTTATATGACATCGATGTCACCCTGAGTGGGGAAAACTCACGCTCTTGAGTGGTCAGCTAGAAAGCTGGCAATTTTTGTTAAAAAGGCAAATTTTTAGCCTGGCAAAACGTGGTGGCTAGGTTTATAGGGCATGAATAAAACCAATACTAGTACAGAGGGGGAAAAAAAGGCAGAGTTTGTGAGAGAATAGGGGCCTGGGGATCTCTAGGTTAAATACCAACTCAAGTCTGAAAGCTTCAGATCAGGTTCTGGGCTTTCTCTACATGAAAACGTGGCCACCTCGTACAGAAATGGTTCAACACCCCTCCTCACCCTTCCTTTGTTTGCTCGGTGTGTCCCTAAGTAGGCCTGGGTGGATCTGAGGGACAAAATCCTTCCTGGTTTCTCCTTCTCCGAGGAAGGAGGGCAGGTTAGTGCAGCCTGCTGTTGACTGGAGCTGGGATTAATTAGTTCCTCCAGTGACCTTGGCACCTACTGATGGCGAAGTATGTCTCTAAGCTGCTGAGAGCCGCAGAGAAACTCAGGAGGACTGAGCGCTACTGCTAAAATGATCGTTGAGCCAAAAAACGTAGACAACAACGAAAGAAAACCAAAAATGTGTACCTTATCTCTAAACACTGCCTGAGTATGTTATTCAAATGGTTGATGTGCAGAAATACCTCTACCTATCTCTGCATGTATGTTTATTTAAATCTCGATCGATCTTTCTGTTGCCCTTGTGGGTAACTTTGCAAGCCAGTGTCCCGTACATTGCCAGGGATGTTTGGAGGGGGCTGTTACCTGTGGTTGGGACTGAAAACAATTTTAAAGCATTCCATCATGCAGTTGTGGAAGCTCATCTGTCCCGCCACACTTTACCTTCATCTCTTCACTCCCCACCACCGCCCTACTGTGCTCAGGCCTGAACAGAGCTGAAAGAAGTTAAAGAGCCCCGCCTCTTTCTCTTATCATAGCTGGTTCAAGGTTCAATTTGAGTCAACAATGGGTCAACACTGCCAGAGAAGCGCAGTGTCTTGGGTTGCATAAATAAAGGTATTCTGTCATGAATTAGGGAGGTGCCATAATGGTTCTATCAGAGGAATTCTGTCATCTTCAAATACGTGAAGGGGCTCCCCTCCTAAAGAGACACTTGATTTGCTTAGGGTTACTCCAAAGGCCTGAACAGGGGTGAAGAGTGCAGGAAACAGAGTCCCATTTCATTTCAGCACGAGGAAGAATTTTCTAACAAAATGTTATGGCTTGTATGTGCTATGGGGTCGTGATTGTCCAGTCAATAAAGGAAGATACAGAATAGATGGAAAGAGCTTGTTAGGGCTGGGGAAGAGGGTAGACAGGAATTGTGCCAGATAATCCCTCAGATGCCTTCCCACTTGGGATTTCCTTCTAGTTTCCACCTTATATTTGTGTTTTTTGTCAGTTGGGTGGATCTCCAAAGAGTGGCGTGGTGGGGCTGTCAGAATCCTGTGTGATGTGAAAAAGTTATCCCATTGACTCTAATGTGTCTTCCCACAGCAAACCACCGTTTTGGTACCTGAGTACTCAGGAGAACAAAGAAGCAGCTGGAGTAGCACGTGTTGTGGGAAGTAAGTAGTTAAAAGGACCAAAGCTCTTTGCTGGTCCCAGCAGCCCCAGAGGCAGCCAGTCCCTTTGATCCTGCCTCTTAATTGCAGCCTACTTGCACCAGGGAACTTTAAAGAAAAAAAAAAAAACAGGGAAACTCTAGAGATAGAGCTTGTTTGTTTCCTGAGGGGATGGTCTTTGTGGAGGCTGCCAGGAAGCTGATACTTGAGGCTCCAAATGATTGGTTTCCTAAGGGGGAAAATAAATAGTCCCTTCTACCAGCTAAGAGTCAGGTGTGACTAGGACCCCAGAAATATGAGGTATCTACGTGTGCCATTTAGTAGGGGTGCCGGGTACAGACTTGGAAGAGAGAACGGGACGTGAGAAAGGCGACCATGGGCTAGCGCAGGAGCAGGCAGAACTCTAGAAAAAGACAGCCTGAAGCGAGAGCATCAAAGAAAACGGCACTGCACAGGAAGGGAAGTGCAAGAAGAAAAGGAATCTCTAAGAATTCTCATAGAGAGCAACAAAATCACACCAGCACAAACATTTCACTTTGGAATAGGTCTTAGAGTTGATAACGAGCTTGTACCTATGACATGTATTTAAGGTGTCTAAACGTTGAGATCCATCAAGTTAAGTTCATTCAATGTACATGCACACACACACAGACACACACACACACACACACAGTCGAGAGTAAGAAAAAGCCCAACAAATAATCACAGCAAATAGTGGAGATGATGCCCTAGCTATCCTTGGCAATATACCAAGTCCCTTTGTGAGAAGGGACTCCTGGCTAAAACTGAACTCATGCCTGCACAGTATGCCAGTAATTGCTTGTTTATGTCTATTTAGCTACTTAGTGAGCTCCACCAACAGTACTTACAACTCTCAGGGAAGTTTTTCTAAAGCAAACCCTTTTTGTTGCAATCCCCAAGTAAGCACTGGTGGACAAGGGCTGCGTGTTTCCGTCCTACCAACTTGAGTTTCGCCTCTTATTCTGTAACCTTGGCAAGTAATTTGATCTCTCTAAGCTTCATTTTCTTCATGAAAAGGTTTAACTGAGTTGATATGCATAAAGCTCTCAGCAGAGGAGGACTTTCCATATAGTAAGTGCTCAATAAATTCAATAAATGTTAGTTGTGTTTCATTCCTAAAAGGTTATTGGTAAATTAAAAATGCATAAAAATACCGGCCATCTGTGTGTGGACTAAATGAGCATCTGGGTAGGGAAGACTTCCTCTAAATCAGTTTAGCTTGACTTCTGGTTCTAGGAAAGAGGGGGCCACATGTGGGACACACAGGAAAATGAGACATCTGAAAGGAGGGAAGAAAGACAGGGGCACGAGATGGAAGACCTATAACAAGGTATGAGACTCAACAATCAGGCCTGGACATTTCACTTAAGCTACTTCATTCGACAGCTGTCTCTTCTCACAATGTCTTCGTTTCTGTTACAAGACTTTAAAACTAGCATTTTTAAAACAAATGCAATGTTAATGGCATATAACCCTTCCTCTCTATCCTTCATATTCTTTGGAGAGACGGAGGAGAGAATGGCATTATCTACATCTTAGGGAATGAATGAGTGTGTCAGAGCTCCTGGACCTAATTCACCAAGGGTGTGAGGACTCAAGTAGGCACATCAGACTTCCAGGCTCCAGTTCTGACCACCATCTAAAGAAAAGGAATCTAAGTCTGGTTTATAATGCATATATTCCTTAGGATAAAAAAACAAACTCTGGAGCAGACAGATAAACAAACACACCAGCCTTCCCTGGAGGCAGTAACCAAATCTCTTGGGGAAGTTGTCAGAGTCTGTGTCCACAGAGAAGACAGACATCTTGGGAATGGGGAGATATCCAGAGACAGGCTGTGTGTAGCCACAGAACTGCTTGTAGCTGCTGAAGTCCCTGCTTTCATGCCTTCAGCCCCAGCCACATTGGTGCAAGGCTGGTGGGATACATCAATTCAACCTCAGCTTCACTCTGAGGCTGAACAGCCTGGAAAGACCTACTGAACAGCCTAGAAAGACCTATGTGTGGAGGAGGTAGGTTCCAGTCTCCAGACCACCAGAAGATCCTCCAAGGAGCCATCCCAGACCCAGTGATCCGCTGCCACTCACATTGTGGCAGTGACACTTACAAAGCTCCTGGGGCCTCCTGGATGAACAGCAGCTTCATCACCTGAAGCCTGTTACAAATGCAGAATCTTGACCTCAGCCCAGCCCTACTGAATCAGAGCCTACATTTTTACTAAGATCCCCAGGTGATTCATAGACACATGAGAGTTTGAGGAGTGCTGTCTGGTCACTTATGGTAGGCGTCTGGTGTGAGGGCATCAATCCATTTGCATATTTCAAGTACTTTCTCATCATGAAAGGCTATTTTCTTCCGAGAAGTCCTTATGGCTGGGTTCAATTGAGAACTGCTAGAATCAGAGAAAATGAATCGCCAGGGTCTTTGAGAACAGGATGACCAGTGTCAAATGATATTTCCAATCACCCTGGAATTACTGTTCTGACCAGTAACATCCCCAAAATATATATATTTTGAGAGATAGATGCAGAAGTATTGATAATTATTGGTTTTAAATACTCTCTTTGCTTATTCGTGAAGATCGACTTTTAAGAAGTCAACTGTATATATGAGAGATACAGCTACGAAGGTTCCCTCGACTATCTAATATTCTGTGGCTCTACGCAAGACTCTGAACTAATATTTGCCTCCAAAAGGACCATAGCCAGAAACCCTTGCCAGAGAGGGAAAGCTATGTGCAGGAGAATAGTTCAACCCAGGAGACTACACTGTTTTCTCATGGAATCCTGGAGATTGGTGCTTAATAGTATTGGTCATTTATTTTTTTAAAACAATTTTGCTCCTTTGTGGGTATTTTTCTGATTCTCTGCTAGCTCCTATTCTCTTTAGGCCCTTGCTGTGTTCCCCAAGATTCATCCTTGGTCATTGCCTATCTCTGTTCGTGCTGCCTTCTTTCACGAGGTGTGAGCTCCAATGGCTTCCACTATGGCTTCAACACAGGTGTGTCACGAGCTTGTATTTGTAGCCTGTCGTCCAGGCTGTTCTTCATTCCCACATTGTCAAATGTTTATGAGACATCTCCACTTGAATGTTCCATCATTAGCTAAAAACACCATTCTCAAGTCTAAAAACTCATCATCGCCCACCCTCCTTCAACCCTATTCCTATGTATGGGTCCCTTTTTCAGACCACTCCCATTTCTGTCAGGGTACCATTGATATCACTCCTCCTAGAATTTCTGCAGTGACGTGATCTCAGCTTACTGCAATCTGTCTCCTAGGTTCAAGGGATTATCTTGACTCAGCCTCCTGAGTAGCTGGGATTACAGGCATGCGCCACCATGCCTGGTTAATTTTTCTATTTTTAGTAGAGATGGGGTTTCGCCATGTTGGTCAGGCTGGTCTCGAACTCCCGACCTCAGGTGATCCACCCGCTTCGGCCTTCCAAAGTGCTGGGATTACAGGCGTGAGCCACTGTGCCCAGCCCAGTTTGGCTCTTCTAAGCTCTCACTACCTTCTAGTATTTTTCCTTCAAGATGCCTTTTGGATTTGCCCTTTCTCCTCCATTTTTCCTGCTAATGCAACCCTTTTCCACTTTGTGCCTAGAATATTGTGAAAGTTTTCTGGCCGGTGACATCACTAGTTACAAATGTTCTGACCTCTAACCCTATCTTACAAGTCCCAATTAAATCTTTATAAAGCATTAGATGTGATGTTATAGGTAATGAAATTAAACTCTTCCACAGAGCCCTCCAGCTGATTCATATCCCAACTCCACCCCCTCCATCTAACTTTATTCCCCGCTGCTCCCTAACACTTCATCCCCATCTCTAAGGTCAAGGTTTCTCCCTGGCCCCTACACCACATCATGCTATTCCTCCTTCCTGAGATTTTGACCACCGGCCTCTCCAAACACTTTTTATCATACATTCTTATAAGAATTTTTTTTTTTAGATCAGAAACAACCATTAAAGATGGTTACTTTATAAATATTATACTTGCATAACCCTACTAATATGTTATACACATTATCAAACATCCATGAAAACTGACATTTGTAAAGGATGAGCTAAATAATACATAAGATGGAAGTTCACCTATTTCCTTGCCAAGTGAATAATCTTGCCCTTGACCTGGGGTGTGTACATACCACATTAGAGACATAGATCCAGACCAAATACATCCATTCAGACCCAAAGGAGGCAGCTCTTCCTGCAGGCAGCCTTATCTCTTACTCCCACCCAAACTGAGCTCCACTTTCCTGAACTCTCAGAACATTGAAAATTATATGTAGTAAATCATTTAGACAATATATATTGCATCAATACTTTAAGTCTGATTAATTGAAGCTTGCATCTAGGATGCCAGAAATTTATAGATTTTTAGAATAATTCAATATCTTAATTAAAAATATTACTGTCTTCTCAGAATTGCTTGGGTTGGGCTCTACTCAATTATGCAACATCCATTACAAGAAAACTCCAAGTCAGACTGAAGTTTAATTTCATTTGTCTCATTAAACATCACACACATGGATTCCCAGAGGTTTGAGGACTACTTTTTCTACTTTTTTGGCCAATGAGACGTTTAGCACATTGCTTAACCTTACTCAATTTGAGTTTTCATTGAATCTGTAAAACAGGGGGCAAAATGTGACCATTAAAAGAGATAATAGTCCACGCACAGTGGCTCACGCCAGTAATCCCAGCACTTCAGGAGGCCGAGGCGGGTGTATTACCTGAGGTCAGGAGTTCAAGACCAGCCTGGCCAATATGGTGAAACCGTGTCTCTACTAAAAATACAAAAATTGGCCAGGTGTGGTAGCACACGCCTGTAGTCTCAGCTCCTCGGGAGGCTGAGGCAGGAGAATTGCTTGAACCCCGGAGGCCTTTGTGCCTGAATGCCTAGCAGTCAGAGCTGAAAAAGCAAAGCGAATCAACCTGTCTTCTTGCTCTGTCTTGGCATCCAGGCTGCCGATGGTCCCAAAGTCTAGTCTCAATGCACACACTATCCATGAAGGCATTTGGGGACATGCATCTGCACCCCCAGGGACAGTTCTAAGTTTTTCCTGTCCTTCAAAATTCAAGTGAATTAGCTGCTGGAAAAAAAAAATCAATAAATCCAAGTTTTAAAAATCCAGTTTATAACGCATCTCCTCCAGCAGCTTTACCCAGCCCACCCTTGCCAGAGTGCCCTAAGTTTAGACTCCCACTTTTTAACTCTATTTGAACTGCTAATTAAGATAATGCCTGTGAATGCCCTTTGTAAAGTGTAAGAAACTACACATATGTAAATTTTCCTTCTGAAGACATTTGAGTGCTTAACCATCCTTATCGCATTTGTACATATCTTGTTTCCTTGCTATTGTGGATTGCAAACGGGGCCGGCCACAGCATTTTCAGTGTTCTTGACTCCTCCCTTTTTCCTCTGAGGTCATGTACCACCCTGGAGCTCGTCTACAGCAACCAGCTTGCATTCAATGCCCATAAACCTTGGACCTGCCCATCTGTCTGCCAAGACCCATGCCTGAAAGAGTTCTGTAAACGTGGCTACATCCTCAGCCTCCTCTCTCAGCTCTTCCCCAGGCGTATGTCCCTGAACCTCGTAGCTTGTCTGTGCCCAGAGAATACACATTAACTGTGATGTTAGGGTAAAACAAACAAACAAACCCAAAACTTAGTGTTTCAAAAGGAGATAGATAGATAGATAGATAGATAGATAGATAGAGATATATATAGATAGATATAGTAACTCTGCTTTTAAGAAACAAGGGGGAAAGTGAAATTCTGCAGAGTCAGAAAACAGGTTTCCTTGCTAGAGATGGAGACAGTGAGATAAAGGCATGGAGGCTTCCTTCCCCCACACCCTGCAGCTCAGAATTGTGGGACACGGGTCTAAGACTTCCCGTTGCTGGCTGGTATTTACAGCTTTTTAGATGATATGCCCATTTTCCCCAGGCACTTTGGGGCCAAATCTCAGTGTGCTGAGACTCAGAAATTGCTCTCAGTAGCTTCATATTTTGAATTTTTTTGCACCATTCTTATCTGTCTATTGCTCATCTGACATCTTTATATGTTATTTAAGCAGTACTTATCTGGAGAAATATAACAGAGGTCAAGAAAGTACATACATTTAGATATCTAAAACTCAAAACTCCATCTCTTGTTCTCCCCCCAATCACCAAAACTGCCCCAAGCCTAAAATTAATCTGATGGTTAACAATGCTAAATTAATATTAGCCAATAAAGTTATTCAAATCTTTGAAACTTACAATTTTGCATCATTTATTTTTGTATACACACACAAAGGCAGGTATTAGGTTACTGAGTTTGGTTTCTCACCAAATAGCAAAAGCCAGGGAACCCCAGAGGTGTTTAATAAACACTTGTTGACTGATTGATGGAATATACTACCTAGGATAATTCAGACAATGCGTTCTTTGTCAAAACACTAAGGTAAATTATTGAGTCCACTTTTATTACCAAGCGTTTCTGCTGTATTGCAGAGGACAGGCCTGCCCAAAACTTGTCCATCTGCCTCAGAGCTCAGGTTTACAAAATAAACCCTTAGGCCTTACCTTTCACACCTGGTTTTTACTCTCGGCAGAGGAGGCCCGGACTGGTGTCCATAAACAACTGTGTAGTTGGAGCCGTGCCGTTGGAGGCCCAGGCCTGATGCAGACCCAGCCACCTTTGGCTCTTTACTACGAATATTATCACGGCTGCAAAAAATAGTTTGTGCACATTTTTTAAAAGAAAAAAAAAACTGAGCAGAGCAGAAAACTGGAGAGAAAAATAGTATGTGAACTAATTTACAAAGCCCAGCTAAGTCTTCCTGCCTCACTCTTCTGAAAGAAACCAAAGCATTAAAATATCAAGCTCTTTGCTCTCCACAGCAGCGGGCATCCATGCCCATCCAGTTGAGTCGACCCTTCCAGAAAGGATGCCCGGGCCCATGACACCTTCACTTCTCTTTGCAGCCATTTCCTGCCATTCTTTGCTAGGCCTTTAGCTTGGGTCTTGAGCAGATTTTGTGAACAGGGCAAACTGTCCTCTCTACTGTTCTGCCATGCCCCAGGGGTTCTGTGCTCGCCTGGCCTGACTCTTGACCTGCAGCTCTCTCTGGGCTTTCTTGCTTGCTGATTTTTATGCCCACAGCTCCCTACCTTTCTGTAACCCCCCCTTATCTCCACTGCCCACCTGTCCAACTAGAGTTGCCAGGTTTCTCTGCTCGGCACGATCCAGCCAGCTCTGACATGTAGCTGTACCTGAAGATGGTAAAGGCCCCCAGGCCCCCAAACTATGTTTTCAACAACCAACATGTCTTGTAGTTATCCACCTTTTCCTGAATCAGAATCCTTCACCCCTTGCAATGTTGCCAACCTACTTCTATGTTGATAATGTGTTTTGTCATTTTGGAAATGTAAACAAATCAGTATACCTTCCTTTTCATCTTTTTCTTGTTATCAGTAGGAAAGTACAAGAAAAAAGGAAGAGAAAATGCATGCGAGATTGAACCTACTTATTCTACTATATGGAATTATCTTAAGCTCAGCATCTAAATCCTCTTTTCCCAATTCTTGCTTGGAATCTTGAGTACCTGATCTTGAATTTCTGTGGCGCTCCCTGAGCGCGGGACTGGCTGGTAGCCATGTGATATTGATTTGTTTTCACCATAGCAACAGCAAATTGAAACAACTAGCAGAGAGAAGGCAGGCTGTTAACCAGTAAAGCTACCTAACCAGTATATTTCACAAGCATATTTTTTCTCCTTCCCTCCTGTTTTTTCTCTTATTTACTCCACTTTCACAAATTTAACACAAAAGTCAAAGGAAAAACAGCATTAAATGTTTTGGGCACTACAAGGCCTATGGCCAGAATAGTGTGCTTTGCAGAGCTTCTAGTATATCAGACTAGATCAATGGAAAAAATGCAAACAACAACGCTTTGATTTCCTTGGAAATTTCATTTGTTGAACTAAGAATAAATATCCCTAAAAAAATTTACATGAGCACAAAGTAGAATGAAGGGTTTTGTGTATATGACTATGTATCTTAATACCCTAAGGCATTTGCCAACAGTTTCCTAATACCGAGGTTTTATCCCTTTGTACTTTAAATAGCTCAGTTTGCCCAGAGACAAACAACCTTTTTTTTTTTTTTTTTTTTGGTAAAAGGTTAAGGTGTCAGAATGCTAAATGATGAGGGAAAGTGTAGCAAGTATGATTCAATTCTATTAAAAGATAGAAAAGGTAGGCACTTGCTCAAAACTACATGAGTAGTCGGAGAGGAGACACAAACTAGCTTTGGGAACTCCCGGGAACTCCAATGTGCTCCAATCAAAATCTTTTTTAAAAGGTTCCTTCGTAAACGTTACCCTTCCCCCGATCTCTGTGACCAAGGTTGCCACCTGTGACATGGATTCGCAGCCTGCAGTATTGTACTTCCCCTGCTCGGGGCCATCTGTGCTAGGACATGATGATTTCTCTATGAAAACAGCTGTTCCCACCATCACAACCAGCCTTGAACTTGGTGGCACAACCTGGATCCTAAATAGTGGCTCTGGAGCAACTGGGAATAGGGCCCCGGGGACCATCCACCTAGGTGGCAGCGCTGGGCTGCACCGAGGGGGAGTCAGGCCAGAAAAAGAGCTGTGCCCTGCTCCCTGCTGCTTTTTGCCAGCCCAGCCAGAAGCCCTGCAGAAAACCTCTGCTGACCGGCCCGACATGAGGCAGGTACGAGAAGATGCCCTATTTATGAGGGGGACGGGTTTACAGTTTACAAAAGACAGGCGAAAATATAAAGACATAACTTAAGTCCTGCCAACGGGGAGTTAGAATGTTCCTGGCCAGGACATAAAGAAATATTCCTCTCCACAAGCTCGAATAAAGGAACACACAGCAGAAATAGTTGGGGGATGACGTCAGAAGTTCTGGGCTAGTGTCCTGCACTTCTCCTTGAAAGTAAAAACAGTGGGTCTAGAAGAATCTACGTGGCATTGCCCTTATTTAAATGAGTAGTTCTACTGCTCCTTGCAAAACAAGTAGGATAGCTGAAGAAACTTCTTCTTATTTAAAGATTATAAGAACGTTCCCCCTGCCTTTTTTTAAAACCTTATTGTCCCCAAAACGCACACATTACCCAATTAACAAATAGCTTTCCACTTAACCTTTGTCTTTTAAAGGGACAGTAATGTTTCTTGAAGAACATTCAAGGTGGTGGTGGTTAGGCAAGTCAGATTTTTTTCTTCGCTTCAGTGCTTGCTAACTATTCTAAAAATGTTACACATTTATTGTAAACACATGCTTCCGAGGCCTAACAAAAAAGCACAGTTTCCTCATGCCTGGCAGAAATTTAAAACGGAAAAGGGCAGAAAGAATTCTTTAGCAAATACATCCTTTCCTTCTCCTGGGCCAAGTGTGTTAAAAATAAATCTTCTCCATCATTTCTCACTGCTGCTTCTCAGCGAGAAAGTTGATATGGTTCGGCATAGTGAAAACACAGCTTTAAAAGCTAGCCTGCCCTCATTAAATTATTCTGCTGGCTGTGTGTTCTCATTAAAAATGCATAAAGATCAGATAATTGCAGTAAGCATTATTAACCCAGCTTTACTTTTGAATATAATGGTTCCACTTTTAAGCTGGAAACAAAGACTCAGACATGCCAGGAAAAGAAATGTAAACATTGAACTACAGTATCGAAAACTTGCCAGAAAGCTACCTCTTGCTAGGTTGTTAAAAATGTGCTTTTGAAACTCAGTTAAAGCTGTAGCATTTTAGAGCTAGGTAAGTCCCTAATTTTTAATAAATAGACACATACGTTTGGTCAAACATCCAACCGATGATTATTTACCATGAATTTTTTTTTTAATCCTTAATTGCAAGTCTGTTTTCAAATAATAGGATCCATGTAAACTTTATCTATTTGGGAACTAGCTATGGCAATATGACAATTTTTTTATAGCAAGAAAATAAGATTGCGCCGAAGAATTAAAATGGTTTTTAAAAAATAATGTAATAAATGAATCGATTCTTTGCATAAAAACTCGATTTCGTGCCTCACCCCGAACAGGCGGCATAGATTCAAGCTTTGCCATTTCTTTTTCTCAAATCAAAATGTTACGTAAAACTCCAGGGTCCCCCGCAAGTATTACATTTGAATTAGTGGAATCCAGTTTCCCTGGCTCCCCTAAGCAGCACACATGGAATGCAGCATACTGCAGCAAACTCTTTAAACATTCAAAAAAGGGGGGCGATTCTCCTACCTTGTTTAGCTCTGCCTGTCCTTCCCATTTACAGTAACCCCAGGAACATCCGGCAGAACCAAGTGGCCGAGGCTTCTCCACCGCATCATGAGGAAGAAACTTCCATGTAAATAGTTCTCATTCCCTGTTTATTGTACTCTGAAAGCCGCCTGCCGTATCTGGAAAATTTTACCTTCAGATGATGAAGCAAAGACAGTCTAAACTCTGTTGCTGTAAGCTGCAAGCCCTTCCTTCCGACAAATCCCTCCCAGCCCGGGCCAGCCAATCCCCAGCCAGCTCGTCAGCCCTACTCGTCTGAAACTGGCCCTAATAGGATGACTGACACAGTAACACAGCACTTGCAGTGTGTAAAAACAGTGCATCCATACTGATGAAAGAGGAATTTCCCTCTCAGAAGAAAGCAATCATAGCACCAAGACAAAGTGGCACATAATTGGCAGAGCAGAGAGAGGGGTAGCTCAAGAAAACACCCTTGAAGACAGCCAGCTCGGAGCCAGGAGCTGCACCGTGAACACTTTGGAAAATGTGAAACTCCGCAGATTCCAAAGAAATCCAGGTTGTACATGAAACTGAAGTCCTTGGACTATCTGACAAAGCATATGTGTATATTTTGTAAAGGAAAAATAATTCAGTGTCTGCCATGGCAATTAATACCTTACAAAACATTTACGTATTTCCATTATTGGGGAAGAATGTGCTAGCCCAAATGCGTATTCAAAATCAAAACATGCTTCTAGCTCTGGCACACACAGGTTTCCTGTATAACATCTGTTATTGCACTGGTTAATTACTGTGGCCCATTTATCTTTCGTCTAAGTTTTCAGACCACTTGGGACTTCGATTAGGGAATGCTGGACAATAAAATTGATATCTATACACCACCCTTTTCTACTCTTGGCAGGCACCCACGAGAGGATTAGGTGTGCCTTAACCATCTTAGATGCCATTTGATAAATACTGTGCATTGGCTTACATTGTCGTTAATGAAGCAATGATTATAGGAAGATGTTTACTGTTGAATGCATGTGGCACATGATCCAAGGGCCCCCATGAGGTGCCTGCCATTCCACAAAAGATGTTCTAGGAGGTGCTGGAGTTTCCTGAAATAAAGCAGAAGAAGAGAAAGGTTAGAAAGGGTTATTTATTTATTTATTTATTTCCCAGTCTACAGCATTTCTGTATGCTTTGAAAACAAAAACACAAAAACATATGGCATTTAGCAAACACAATAAGCATACATTTTCCTTCCCCTGAATACAACATTTTAAGAAAAAACAAAAAAGTATGATGATTACATGACGAGACCAAGGCAGAACAAAGCCCCTATTCATCTGAAAGGTTGAACCCAATGCACTATTTTTATAAGCAACTGTTCAGTGCATCTGTAATGAAGCAACAGAATGAAATGGAATGCTTTCTTTTTATTTTGCCATTACATCTTAAAAACAATGTTTCACATAATTTCTAGGCTACTTTCTTCAATAACTACTATGCTTTATTCCCCTCAGTTTTTTATGCTTACATTGTTTGTCCTCCCCATGTAATGCTACCACATATCCTAACTTGCCGGCTTTCATCTACTGTAATACTTCTGGAAATTTGAATTAGTTCTTTGGTCAAACAGGTAAAAACTACTTTTAATTATTAATATACTTAAACAGATTCATGATTCTCCTCTTCCGCATCTCCTTCTGATTCTGTCTTCGAAACTATCATTCCATGAATCCCATTCCTGAAACTCTAGTTACCTTTTGACACATTCCCCCATTCTCAGCCAGTGAAACTAAGCCTTGTTGATTTTCCTTCTCAGGTAAGCCAGAACTCTGACCTATTACCTGGAAAACACAAATGCTAACAAGACAGCCTCTGGGACTCAGGCCTCCTCATCTTCAAGCTCCCTTGTTGCCAGACAGGTTTTTAAAGTCATATAAAGTCATCTTCCTTTCACATTCAAACCTTTCTCTCTATAAAATCTGAATTATAGCCTTTCAAGGGCCTTCATAATCTGGGCTCTCCCTTTCAACTCAACTTTTTCTCCACTGTTTTCCCAAGTGAACTTCCTGATGGAGTCATGCTTATTTCTGCCTTACTCAATCTTTAGACCTCAGCTCACATTTCCCTTTATTCTGTCGTGTCTTCTCTGGCCACATTACCCTCTCTGATATTCTCTTGTGAAAGCATTCTGTATTGTTTATTGTATCAGACACTTTGAAACCCTTAACATTGTAGTCTTCTGGTGTTAGTTTGCCTGAGTTGATCTTTCCATCTCAGAAAGCAAGGCTCATGTTGTATATTAATTAAGATAATGCACACAAAACGTCTATGCAGTGACTGGCACATAATAAATGCTCACTAATGATAGCCATTCTTACTGGTATTTCTAAATGCATTGTTCATTGCAGTTAGCAAAATGCCATGCACAAACTTGCTGACTTCACGATTCCCATCTCAAGAACTGGTATCACATTCATCCAACTGCAGGAGCCAAAAACCTGGCAGTCATCCTTAACTCTCCTTCTTCAACCACCATTTGAAATCCATTATCAAAGTCTTTCAGGTTTAACACCTAAATATTTAGAAATATTTCACTTTGCTTCATCTCTCCCAATGACTTTGTCCAAGTTATCGGTGTCTTTTATCATGATGATTGAAATAGCCCTTAACTGGTCTCCTGAATGTATTCCTGACCCCTTCAAACCTTTTTTCACACTTCAGTCAGAACAGGAATTAACAGACAAGTCTAATTTTTCCGCACTCCTTTGTGTAAAACCTTTGCTATGGACTGAATTGTGTCCCCCTAACACTTGTACGTGGAAGTCCTAGCCCTCAATAGGAAGGTATTTGGAGATGAGACCTTTGGGAGGTGCTTTAGATCAGGTCATGAGGGTGGAGTCTTCATAATAGGATTCGTGTTCTTCTGAGACACCAGAAAGAGACTCTTTCTCTCTCCCTCTACCACGTGAAGACACGCAAGAAAGCAGCTCTCTGCAAGCCAGGAAGGGAGACCTCATCAGAACCTGACCATGCTACACTCTGACATTGGACTTTCAGCCTCCACAACTATGAGAAAACAAACTTCCACTGTATAAGCCACCCAGTCTACAGCAGCCTGAGTTGACTGAGACAACCTTTAACTCTGTTTGGGCCGCTTTTAGGAAAAAGATAAAAGTCCTCAACATGACCCATGAGGCTCTGTGCCGTCTAGCGCCTGCCTACTTCTCTAGCTTAGCCAGAGGCTAGCCAGAGGCCGTCTGTTCAGGGAACCCTTCCCTGACCCACAGGATGAGTTCAGATCTGCTTCTTGTTTTCTCTCATAGCCCTGTGAACTCCAGAGCAGTGCATCTCAAATGTTAATGTGCATGCACATCCCCCAGGGGTCTTGTTAAAATGCAGATCCCATCTCCATAGTTCTTGGGTGGATACTGAAATTCTGCTTTTCTAACAAGCTCCCAGGTGACGCTGATGGCTGTTGTCCATGGACTATTCTTCGAGCACCAAAATGTTTATAGATGTTGTTTGCTTCATAGCACTTATTGCAGGGGATGGCTATACATTAATTTGGTTATTATTATTTATTTACTTAAGGTCTACCTTTGGAACCAGCCTGTTGGTCTCAGAAGTCACCATTGTCTCTCCACATCTAATCTAGTATGTTCATGGCACATGGTGGAGGCACTCAATAACACATGTATGTTAAATGACTTAATTGATGGGTATAATGTCCTACAGATCCAAGCTGGACTTATATTTTTTCTTTTTTCTCCTCTTCCTCTTCTTTCTCCTTTCCTCCTCCTCCTTCTTTTCTTCTTTTTATATATCTACATAAGTTCCTGGAAACTCTAGATAGAAGCTTAATTTTTCTTGAGGTCATGACATGCTAAGTAGAAAGCAGAATGTTTGAGAAACCAGAGAACAAGTAACAAGAAGATGATCAACCGTATTCAAGTAAAGAAGGTGGCCAGAGGAGTGAAAATATAAAACAAAACCTTCAAATTTGCCCAATAGAAATTGTCAGTTGTCTTCTACAGTTCGATAAATGCGAGATCACTCCATCCTTTTATTTTAACTTCTAGGCCCAATTCTTTTTTTTTTTTTTTTTTTTTTTGTGACAGAGTCTCACTCTGTTGCCCAGGCTGGAGTGCAATGGTGCAGTCTCGGCTCACTGCAAGCTCCCCATCCCAGGTTCATGCCATTCTCCTGCCTCAGCCTCCTGAGTAGCTGGGACTACAGGTACCCGCCACCATGCCCGGCTAATTTTTTGTATTTTTACTAGAGACGGGGTTTCAGCGTGTTAGCTAGGATGGTCTCCATCTCCTGACCTCATGATCTGCCCACCTTGACCTCCCAAAGTGCTGGGATTACAGGCGTGAGCCACCGTGCCCAGCCGGCCCAATTCTTCACCTAAATGTACCAGAGATGACTCATTTTTACCTTGTCCAAAACTAAAATCATTTTTTATTTGATCATTTCCCATTTCAGTGAGTGAAACCATCATTTCTCTTATGTTTCCCACTTTAGTAAATGGAGCCACCATCTTTGATGCCTAATTCTTTATCATCACCAACAACCAAATGGTCCCATACCCTGTGAATTCTTGTCTCCAGAATCTATCCACTCCTCTCCATCTTTACTGCTGTGCCCCTAATTAAACCCCCGCCACCTTTTACCTCTTTTACCTGTTCCTTACTTCTCTGCCTCCAGTCTTGCCCCTCACCTTTCACTCCATTTACCACACCTCAGCCAAAATTATCTTTTTAAAAATGCAAATGTTATAATGCCATTATCTGCATAAACTCACTTCATGTCTCCTCATTATCTTCCAGAAAAATCCCCTGCCCAGTTCCCAGCTATCTTCTTTCACCCTCCTCTTGAAGTCACTTCCTTCCTACCTTTACATCCAGTATTATTAAACTAACTTTAGACCCTCAGGTGTGTCATGTCTTCTCTAATTTAGAGCCTGAATTCCTTCTTCGTGAAAAATCTTCTATTCCTTTCACACACATCTAACATCTTTCCATCCAGCAACACTCAGTGTACACGTCACCTTCTCCAGGAAGCCTTCTTTGCCCACCATGACTCTCATGGCACCTTGACATTTTATTCGTCATAGCAGTTGTCACAGTATGTAGTAAACATGTCTTGCTTGTTTATGTACCTCACTAGAATCTATAAGAGACCGAACCATGTCTTTCCTATTCATCAGTTTATCCCCAGTGCCTAGAACATGCACCGTATAATAGCAGACAGTTACTGAATAGTTGTTGAATGGTTAAATGGCACTGATAATAAAGTGATAAGGACAGTCACAGGGCTTAAAAAACTGATAGAGAAACCATAGAGACATATATATTATACTGTATATAATGTGTAATTATTGTATATTATATAATATGTATGTTATATATTATATCCATACTATATTTTATATATTATGTGTATATTATATATTACATATATACAACACATATATGTGTATATATGTATATATTACATATATGTATATATTACATGCATATGATATATAATATGTATGTATTATGTATATATTATATATTATGTGTATAATATGCATATTATATATTATATGTGTATTATATGTATGTGTAAATATACTACATATGTAGTAATATATATCCATGCATGCACACACACACACAAACACACATTCATGAATCTAAAGTTGAACTGGAGAAGGAAAAGAAGCAATAAATAAAAGCTGAAAGGCACAATGCAGTTATGAAATCATCTCCTTTGCTGGGCATACCAAATGTCAGCAAGCTTATAGTCAAGGAGAAAACTAATCTTTGATGATGTTTAAAATCGTGGTGATTTCCTGAGAAACAAAGTCTCCCCTTGAATAGAAAAGAACAGGTGTCTGAGGACAGATGGAAGTGTTTGGTTTACTGGAAGAGATGGCCTGGCCCCTAGAAAGTAAGAAAAAGTTGTTCATAGCAAGAAAGAGATGAGACAGAAAGGTAAGCTGCTGACGGGCCTGGTCTGTGATTATTCAATCTTAGGGCTGTTTCTCTCTCAACATAATATTTCCAGCCGATCCGGCCTCTTTGTCCTTTAGCATGTACTTACTGTTGTTTTTAAATTTTTTTTCTAGTTGTTTCATGTATAAACCAAATCATAAGCCCCTTGAGGGTACAGACCTTGCATTAAAGTACTTTTTGTCATCCACAATGCCGAGCATGGAGTGGGGCTGAATTCATTTAACTTGATTGATTTCTATTTAGGATTCTGGAGAAAATTTACATACTTTCGAGGAGAATAGTAATTTTTTTTTAAAACATGTTGGTTGAAAATGCAGCAGGGAATAGAAAATTGGTTTTATAATTTTCAGAAAAAGTGATAGTGTTTTTTATTGAATTTATCACAAGAAATATCTACTGGTTTTTAAATTTTCTCCAGTAGGTCTAGGGGCAGAAGACGGGAAAATTAAGACTAACATTTTCTGGGTTAAGGAAAATAGGAGGAAGTAAATTGCATGAAGCATATATATGAAATCATGTCTGAGACTCCCTTAGCATAGAACATGGCACATAGCAGTGCTCAGTGTCTGTTAGCCACTATTTTTACTGCTACTATTATCATTATCAACATTATCATAACCCTTAGGGCTTAGAATCCTAGTCAGAGTGATTTCTTTATGCCAAAAAAGTGAAAACTAATGTAGAGATTTCCAAACTTCCTTGCTTCGTGACATTCTTGGTATTCCATAATTTTTTTCCCTGTGTTCCTAGGCCAAAAATAATACCTAATTGTTCCATTTATTAAATAGCTATATCCAAACACCTTAGTAAGTGCTTATGTTTTAATAAGTTAGTAGTTATATGAAAAGTAAATATTTGGAAAAAAACATTTTTCTTACATGCTTAACTCGAATTAGTTTTTAATGGATGGTAGCATGCCAATCTCAAAGCTTGCAATCAGATTGCAACCACAACTCTCATTTTCTTCCACGTTGCTTCTTGCATGGTAATTGTTTTTATCAGTTTAACAACTACTAAAAACCCAGCTTTGCAAAGATATATGTTACCATCAAAAGGAATGAAGTGTGATTCTATTGAAATTGTCAATTACCTTGAGCTGGTAGGTTGCACAGTGTCTGACAGATGTTGAGTATTGCTGTATTTCCTTAGAAAATGTACGGTAGCCCATGGAACCCCAGTGAGTTCACCACAGTTTCCTAGGGTGCCTGAGAGCACAGTTTGGGAACCATGGCACTGAGGCAAAAGTCCCAATAGTTTGACCAATGTTAACTGTCTCATTGTTTTTCTGGTTTGATGGTCATATGGAGCCTCCTGTCCTAGGCCTAAGGGCATTTGAAGTTGCAGAGAGAAGGTCAGGTCAAAGGTTACAGGACATGCCCAGCCCTTAAGCTGTGGTCATATGAAATCCTCCAAGCCTATGAGATTTGGGTGAAGCCTATGGTTCTCCAGGATTGCAGATGTCTGTGGGCCAAAGAAAGAACACCCTGAGGCAGGGGCCGAATGATCTGCCCACAATTGATGTGCCTGGGAACTTGCCAGGATCATTCACCTTTCCAGATGTTGAATTATAAATATAAATGCAAAGAGGAAGCAGCAATGAGCATTTCCCCTGTCACTGTCTTCAATAAAACTACAGACTCCTTTTGCAGCTCCTGCCTGCTATTCTTCTAGGCTGGCTGAGGGATCACTGTGCATCTGTCACTGTGCTCACTAGAATTTGTTCTTTCTCCTATAATGAAGGATGAGTATTCTCAGCCCCTTCTCCACCTCCTTCTATGAAAGTGGTGTTTCTGACAGAGAAGAATGTCCAAGCCTGAAAGGTGGGTCTCCAAGCTGCAGGTGGGGGCCATGATCTCCCTCCTGTTGGGATACTTGAAAGTAAGATTTTTTCCATCCATAGCCTTCTGCCTACCTTCTGACTGAGGGGCCAGGCTTAACAGGGGTCCAGTGGCCATTGGATGGAAGGACATACACTCATGTGCTATACTTTTCCTTTTGTATCTGGAGCACTTACTGCCTCTTGTCAAAATTTATAATCTACTTGATACTCATTGTTAGTTGTCCAGTATCCAACATATGGGACTGACAATAAATATTTGTTAAACAAAATTTAGGAGGACAGAAATGTGGTACAGGATGAGTAGGAAATTGGGTTTGAGACACAAGGTCAAGGATCAGAGCTAATGTGGCATTTCTAAGGGGCTCCCAAGGGTCATTAAAGCCAAGCTTTAAAAAACCAGGAAAGAGTTGAAAAGTCAAAACTACCAATTGAGAGTATCACCTTGGTGTGACCAAATAGTGTGTGCTATAGCAGAGTCAGGATTTTCTGTCTCTTTGATGCTTGATGAGCAGCTTAGATCCATACAAAGAGTTTTTAATGGAATCAAAGGGTCTTTAATAACCTCTTCTTTAATGGAGTGAGAATAACGTAATTTGTTCTTCAATGATTCAGAAGTGGGTGGGTTCCAGCACAAAAGATTGTGATGATGTTGTAGGAGTCTCTGTAGCAGTGGAAGTAGGTGAACCTGCTGCCTGATGAAGACATCGTCATCTCCAAGAGAGAGTATGGAATGGACGTGGGGAATAGATGAAGCATAGCATGTGTGTTATTGTAGCGTGATGACAAGCTTGACTTTAAAAATTAAATGCAACTAGTTTAGATTTACTACAATATACTGTTCCTGAAGGAAAGACTTGTCAGTGCTCCTATTCCCCTCTCCATCTCTTTCTGTTTGTTTTAGAATCACCACCCTACCTAGATCCACTAGTTCACTCATCTGATTAGGGTTTATCACATGACTTGCTACGTGTTGGTTCCAACTGAAACATTCATGATATAAAGATAAGCAAGATGTAGATGGGATCCTGAGAATCTCACAGTATTTCACATGATCGCCAAAGTGAGATCTCTGGGCACTTATCTCAAATGTTTCTGAAGAAAATGACCCAGGGCTGAGTAAGTTTGGAAACTGTTGAAATCACTCATTAAATGTGTGTTTTTACCGAAGGACCTCTCAGAGCCTTGATTCTGGGAATGTGCATTGCAAATTTCCAAGACGGGGTCTCTAGTTCACTGTGTCTGAGAATTAATTTTACCAGAGGCTCTTTTATTTTAAAAAAGAAATCTAACTAGTATGGTGTTCTTGGGAGTTATATTTTGGGAAACCCTGGTCCAGGTAAATTTTTTTTTCCTGTTCATTAGACCATGTCCATCTCTGCTTCTGCCTGTCTTTCTTCACATTCAGAACTTCCCTCACTGTCTTCTGTCAACAACCATAGCTTCCAGATCTCCCTTTGTCACCTCTATTCAACCTCATTCAACTCAACCTCTTTTATTTGATGCTATATGTTCTTACTTGACTGAGATCCTCAGCTTTACTCACTTGAGGCGTCTAGCACACCTCAATGCTACTTTCTATTTGTTTCTCAGAACCTTGGTTACTCCGGAAGTCCCTGTGGCTCCAGGATCTCCCGTCTGGACCAGATCTTTGCAGCAGCCTTTCTCCTCAGGCAAATCTTGGAGATGATTTGCCCAGGTTTTCTGACCAGCAGAGGGCCCTTGGTAGCTGTCTAGTTGACCTATGGGCATAACTACCCTTCCAAAGCTTAACCCTGTCTAAATTCCATGTTCCAGCAAAAACATCAATTTCTGGAAAACGTGTTACTCATCTCTTTCCTCCATCAAATACTACTCATGACAGGCGCTTCTGGGGAGCTTACATGGTATTGGGGACAAGGGGAGACTTCTATTTATTAAACATGTGCATAGTGATTATACCGAGTCAAGGACAATGCTATTGTGTGAAATCCATGACACTATTATTGTCTCAGGTTTACAGATGGGAAAACACCTGAATGATTAAGTAACCTTTCTGGGGTCGCACAGCTGGAAGGTGGTGCAGCCCATTTACCCCATGCAAGCTGGCTTCAGAGGCCATGTTCTGTACTGTGACACCTCACTGGCTCTAATTGTAATAGAAAAAGTATATGGCAAATCAGAAGGTGTTAAGTGCAAAGAAAAAAACAAAAGGAAAAGGAGAATTTGGGCCTGGTAGAGGGGATCAGGCAATCAGGTGGAGCTGGGAGGGGGTAGCTGTGGCTTCTATTGCGGAGCCAGGACAGGCTCATGGAGAAAGCTCCCTCTGAACAGAGATGTGTAGGGTGAGGGATTGTGTTTCTAGCGTCAATGAAAAGAAATCCCTGGAGAAGTGTGTTCCAAGCAGAATATTCAAACCCCAAGAGCAATTCTGGAAAATGTTCATGTGGGAGGGACTTCTGCATGCAACCTCTCTGGCCTCCAGTTTGCCTGAGTCCCACCCCTTGTTTCTGAATTCCACTGACAGTGTTCTCCTTGTACAAAGGGCACCATCCATTATTGAAGGCCATAGAATGGTGGCTTCTGCCTGTCTTTCTTCACGTCCAGGACTTTCCTCACTCTCTTTCCTGTATCAGCCACCATAAGCATTAGATCTTTCTTTGACACCTTTAGATATTTCCCTATCTCCCCTTTCCCTAAATCCAATATACTGCTATCTCTTTCCCAGTAGATTCATCACGCTATCTCGTTCCGATATCCATTTAGATCTCGGCATATAGTCTTGATAAATTAAAATTTCAAACTTACGTAAAATGTTCTGCCTATTCTCCCAAGGACATGTGCTATGTTTTATAATGAAATTTTAATCTTTATTTTTAAAATAATTTGTGCAAAGAGAAGGCATCTGGCTTTGTTTTATCTGCTACAGAAGAGGGATCATGTCGTGGATATATTCTTTACCAGAAATGGGCAATTATTTTGCCTTCCAGCTGGATTAGAGAGAAAAACAGGCTCACCTTAGCAACAGCATTCTGATGCTGATGTCATCACCCCACATCATTTTGGTCTCATGTCACTGCATTCTTTCTCTAAAATCTCAAGCCACAGTTTTATAGATCTCTGCATTTAGAAGGCTTAATGAAAAAGGAAGAAATAACCATACTTAAATATTCACTGAGTCATTCTAATCTTGAACTCTGTTAGCAGGTCCCTTTTCCACAGCAAAACAAAATGAGAATTGTGCTTTTTCTACTCCAGTTTTGGCTGCAGCTTTGCCTGCAACCCTTGTCTCTCTCAAGCTCAGGCCCACACACTCCTCCTCTATACCCTCAACCCATGGGACTGCCAACCTCTCCAACAAGCCTGATCACTTACAAATAGAATGATTTTATTTCGCAAAGCAGTCCGATCCTGAGATGATTATGGTGAGCTTACAATCACGGATCCTAGGGCTAGAAGAAATCTTTCTTTTCATCTACGTCCTAGCTTCTTGTTTGAAAATGAGGATGCAGACAGCAAGACAAGACTTACTTTTGTAAAAGACAGAAAAGATTTCAACTCCCTGGAAGTTTGTGCCTCCTCAGAATTTCAATGAGGATTCTCATAGGGTGTCAGATCATGCATCAAATGTTGTGTACCTCATCCCTTCCCCCCACCCCACCCAACCCCTGCCTTCCTTTCCCTGCTACTCTTTCACCACCCTTCTCCTCCCTACACAAAAATCCCATACACCCAAGTCACTGAATCACAGCAGCCAGAAATCCTTCCCATACCAGGAATTGGACTGAGTCCCTTCCACTTAGAAGTTTCAATATTGGCTTTGGTCTCACAGCAAATAACATTTAAAAATTGAGCACTTTGGGAGGACAAGGCAGGTGGATCACTTGAGGCCAGAAGTTTAAGACCAGCCTGGCCAAGGTGGCGAAACTCATGCCTGTAATCCCAGCTACTTGGGAGGCTGAGGCATGAGAATCACTTGAACCCGGGAGGCGGAAGTTGCAGTGAGCCATGATTGCACCACTGCTTTCCAGCCTAGGCAACAGTGTGAGATTCCATCTCAAAAAAAAAAAAAAAAAAAAAAAAAAAATCACAGTTGTGCAGAATTATTTAAATTGTATTTATGTATAGTTATAAAATTTGTGTGTATCAATAGGAAAAATTCACTGTCAATGAATAGAAAACTATCCACATACATACTACACTTTGGCAAAATCAGTCTCTCCGTTTTCAAAACCACAAGCTATGCCACAAAGACAAAGACTTCCTTTATAAGCTTTCATCACACATTAACCGTCATGTTCTAAAAGTAATTTTAAAAGTTCTCAATTTGCTGGGTCCCTGACTAAGAAACACAGATGACATTTTTAATCTATTTGAATCTTAAAGTTATTTTTAACATAATTAAGCATTTATAACCTTGCTTTATAGATACATACCCTGAGTTATGTAACATCACTGAGCTAATACTTTGGACCATACTTAAAAAAAAAATCTCTTTTCTTAAGATTTCACATTTAAATATACTGACAACACTTTTTGTTTTTTTGGCAGGGGGGTTAGAAGTCAATGTCGGTCAGGCGTGATGGTTCATGCCTGTAATCCCAGCACTTCGGAAGGCCAAGGCAGGCAGATCACCTGAGGCCAGGAGTTTGAGACCAGCCTGGCCAATATGGTGAAACCTCATGTCTACGAAAAGTACAAAAATTATACAGGCATGGTGGTGCATGCCTGTAATTCCAGCTACTTGGGAGGCTGAGGCATGAGAATTGCTTGAACCCAGGAGGCGAAGGTTGCAGTGAGCTGAGATCGCGCTACTGCACTCCAGCCTGGGTGACAGAGCAAGACCTTGTCTCAAAAAAATAAAAATAAAAAGAAGTCAATGTCTTTTTTTAAAGAACTTTTTGATATTGACAATAGCCAAACAAAAAGTTCATCAAACTTTTAGAAAACTAGAAATTTTACCAAATGAGCAATGAGCACACATTTTTCATAGTGTGTAAACTAATAAGTATTAATTGCCTTAATTAGACTCACCAACACCCAAATAAGGGTTTCATCATCGTTCTCAAAGAAGACAAAGAGGCTAACTAATTTATCTTTATGTCTTCAATACTGGAAAGATTAGAAAGCACTAATTGCACACTCTCCTTTGAACACTACTTTGCAGTAATTTATCACTTCATACTCACTCAATCTGGGAGGTCACTTTCTTTACCTTCACCTTACAAGTAGAAAAGTTGAGGCAGAGCAGGTTAAAGACTTAATCCTGGGTGCCTAAAGAACCTAGTGGCTGAAGTGGATTCTGTGTAAAATTTAGGCCTCTTAGTGGGGCAAATACTCAATCTAATCCTAAAAGTGGAGCAAAGATTCATACTCTATTAACATGTTTGACAGGGAGTTGGCAAGTGAAATTTTGGTGGGTTATCTTGTTTATATAGAAGAAAATAATAATGGGTGGCATTATCCTAGAAATGGAAAACAGAGAACTTCCTGCAATATTTTAAAGGAAATATAGGGATTTAATTTAAAATATAATTACCCAAATCATATCTTTCAAGGATTTTGAATTCATTTATTGTGCCTTTTTAGCTGGTTGGCTGACCAGTTTGATTTTTTTGCCCCTGCATTTAAGAACTCTGTTGGATGTAAAAACCACTTACAGTCTGATCAAAATAATAATTTTTAAGTATACATTCTCAGTTTACATAGTTGCTGAGTTTATGTCCAGGGCCACTGTGTATGACCATGGAGGTTTGTATGTGGAAAATCTCTAGAACATTATTTAGGTCATACTTAGCATTCTGCAGTCCACATTCTTGAAGTATGTGCACCACTGGAGTTGTACAGTACACAACCCACTCAACTATACACATCTGTCCAGTTAACATCTTTAGATTGAGGTTAAGATTGAGGTGGGTGAATGTTATTAGAGGCTGATCTCATTATTGGGAGCTTCTCACCTTTGGATAACCTTTGTGTTTCTGCTCTGGTTCTTTCCTAGTCTTGGCATTATTTTTCCAAATTTCTCAAGTCCCTGACCCACATGCATCTACCACTGAGACTTTTAAACATGACCTGTAATTGGGTAAAGAGTAGGGACTAGGGTTTCTACACCCCAAGAGATTGATGAGATAAATCCATGAATCAGCTTTTACTTCTGTAGTTTTAGGAACAATCCAGTTCTATTGTACAATCTGGGCCAAGCTGTAGGTTCCACAATAGGGAAGGGGATCCAAGGAGGTAGGGAGAAAGTGGTGAGTAGAGGAAAGGAAACACAGCAGAGGGACAACAGACACTCAAAGAAGACAAGCCTGCTACCTGCCTTTGTTTTACTAAATCCATTTTTCAAAGGAGGAAACTGAGGCTTAGGCAAGTTCCAACCCTACAAAGTCATCAGAGGTATGTTGCCCCCTCCCTAAGTCACAATAATGATCCTCAATTATTGATTCTTACGTCTGTTAATTGGCACTATTCCTGTCCAAGACTTTCTCATAGTTTTCCTGCTAAGTAATGGTCCCACAAGATGCTCTGGGAAAATAAAAAAAGAATTCTCCTTTGGACTTATGTGGGAATCAATGCATACTACATTGTCCACTTGGAGATTCACATTGCACATGAGCATATTAAAGGCTCTGAGAAGTCCTGCAAGAAACAAAAGTTTAATTTTGTTTATCTCCAAACTTAATTTCATGAACTCAACACCAGTCCTTGAAAGCAGCTGGGAAGGAAGCTGTACCCTGCAAAATCACAGGGACAGAGCTGTTCAAGACCATGGGAATTCACCCCTTGCATCAGCATGACCTGAATGTGAGACACAGAGTCAAAGGAGATCATTTTGGAACTTTAACATTTGACTGCCTGCTGGATTTCAAACTTGCATGGGGCCTGTAGCCCCTTTGTTTTGGCCAATTTTTCCCACTGCCTGTACCTCCACTGTATCTAGGAAGTAACTAACCTGCTTTTGATTTTACAGGCTCATAGGTGAAAGGGGCTTGCCTTGTCTTGGATGAGACCTTGAACTGTGGACTTCTGAGTTAATGCTGAAATGAGTTAAGACTCTGGGGGGACTGTTGGGGAGGCATGATTGGTTTTGAAGTGTAAGAACATGATATTTGGGAAGGGCCAGGGGTGGAATTATATGATTTGGCTGTGTTCCCACCCAGATCTCATCTTGAATTCCCACCTGTTGTGGGAGGGACCCAGTGGGAGGTAATTGAATCATGGCAGCAAGTCTTTCCCATGCTGTTCTCATGATAGTGAATAAGTTTCACAAGATCCGATGGTTTTAAAAAGAGGAGTTCCCCTGCATAAGCTCTCTATCCTTGCTGGCTGCCATCCATGTAAGACATGACTTGCTCCTCTTTGCCTTCTACCGTGATTGTGAGGCTTTCCCAGCCACGTGGAACTGTAAGTCCAATTAAACCTGCTTCTTTTCTAAATTGCGCAGTCTCAGGTATGTCTTTATCAGCAGTATGAAAATGGACTAATACACTCCTGTTAATATAAAAAATGCACACTGGGAAATGCAAATCTGCAGAATAACAAGTTCAATAAACAATGCTTCTCTACATAATTTAAGACTATCCCCCTAACCTCACTCTCATTGATTGCTGGTTTTTAGTGCCCATCATAGAGTGTGTAGCACAACCTTGGCCACTTACAGGTTTTCTCTAGCACTTTAGCTGTATAATTAGTTGAGTTTCAAAATGAATGCGTGCAGTAAAGGGAAGGGGATCCAAGGAGTTAGGGAGAAAGCAGTGAGTAGAGGGAAAAGAAACACAGCAGAGGGACAACAGGCACTCAAGGAAGACAAGCCTGTTACCTGCCCTTGTTTTACTAAATCCATTTTTCAAAGGAGGAAACTGAGGCTTAGACAAGTTAAATAACTTGCTCAAGGTCACACTACTAGTTTGGTCATGACTTTAACCTGAACCCATATTGCAGACTTTGAATCCCATGCCATTCTCTTTCCACTTCATTGTATTTGGCATAGTATTATACTATTATCATTATTACTATAATATTACACTGTTATCATTGTTACTACATTATTACTATTATGATTATTACTACCATCATTACTACAACTGATTGAGCAGGCTCCAATCAGTTCTCAAGTTCAAGTCCTATCTCTCTCACTATTAGCATGTGCCTTTGCCTGGGGCCCCCTGTTCCTAAGATTCTTCTTTATCTCTGCAACAAGGATATAGCAATTCTCATGGGATTCTGAGAGGATTAAAGGAGTTAATGCTCAGAAATAATAAATAATAAACGTTGAAAATTGTTTTTATTATGACAATTCATAGCTTAATTCTCACACTTCACAAGATTCACAGCCAAACCTAGTTATCAACACTCAGGAGCTACTGGAATAAGAAATAAAATATAATCCCCCTTCCCTTCCACTCCCATAAAGCTGAAGGAAAGCTAAGAGATCTTAATATATGAAAAGTGAATCACATGCTTATCAAGTAGACTGTATGACATCCTCAGTCACGATGCAGTGAACAAAGATTGAAAGAACTGGGCATGGAAACAGAAAAGAGAAAAAAATCTACGTGGCTTGCTCTCTGAGGATCAGAACTGTAGAAATCACGATTCAGACAGGAGAGTAAATTTTGCTGGGTCAAATGATTTCTCTCTGATTCATTACTGTAGATATGACTGACAGAGAAGAGAGGATGTTTACTGAGTGCTAAAGCCCTTCTCTAACTACTCATTGGCTTTTATATTGATTGATTTAATAGCTTTGATCTATAATCTAAAAAATAACTCTTTTTTTTTTTCTTAATCATAGCAGTGAAACTATTAGTGCTTTCCTGAAGAGGTAGACTGAGCACTTTACATGGGTTACAAAACAAAGGAAAATACCTGTAAAACATTTCCCAATATTTCAAGGATTTCCTTCTTTGTGTTGTCTTTTGTCTTAATAAATTTGATTAAATTTGAAATTAGAATTTAACATCAGTCGTGCATTTAATACTTCCATATATTTTGATCACACAGAGTTGAATTTTGCGTTCTATTTGGGTCAGCTATGTAAATAAACAACATTAATGAGCTTTATTAAATCATCTTAGTAAAAGCTCAACTGTCTTAACTGTTTACTTAATTCTACATCCGACAAAAAACAGCTGTCACCTTCTGACAGATTGTATTCCAAATGAGTTTTCTTCTTACAAGGAAAAATTGATATAAGGTCGAATCCAATAGAAATGCCATATTTAGAGTCTTTTAAAAGGATACTCTCTCTCTTAGGTAATGAAGGACTTAAAGATTCCAACTTCCTGCTAAGAAGGAACATTAGGGAAGACAAGAAGTTCAAGGAGAACACTCTGCTTCTGTAATGTACTTTATATGCAGAACTTTACTCTGTAGAAACCACTGAATTCTTATTATTATTATTATTTTTTTAAGACAGAGTCTTGCTCTATCACCCAGGCTAGAGTGCAGTGGTGCACAGTGGTGCAATCTCAGCTCATTGCACCCCTGGCTCCTAGGTTCAAGTGATTCTTGTGCCTCAGCCTCTTGAGTAACTGGGATTATAGGCGTGTGCTACAAAGTAGGCGCTAATTTATTTTATATATATTTTTGGAGACAGAGTCTCACTCTGCCGCCCAGGCAGGAGTGCAGTGGCATGATCTCAGCTCACTGCAACCTCCTCCTCCCTGGTTCAAATGATTCTCCTGCCTCAGCCTCCTGAGTAGCTGGATTACAGGTGCGCACCCCCACGCCCAGCTAATTTTTGTATTCTTAGTAGATATGGCATTTCACCATGTTGCCCAGGATGGTCTCAATCTCTTAGCCTCATGAACCCCCGCCTCAGCCTCCCAAAGTGAATTTTTATATTTTTAGTAGAAATGGGGTTTCACCATGTTGGCCAGGCTAGTCTCAAACTCCTGACCTCAGGTGATTTGCCCATCTCGAAACAATGCTGGGGTTACAGGCCTGAGCCAACGCACCTGACCTGAATTACCTAATAGACAACAATTGCATTGACTTGGGGGACTCAGCACTGAAGGGAGTTCGAGAGTGAGGCCAAAATGGATTTGGCTGCAACCCACTTCCTGCTCCTAAGAAGAAAAGGTTTCCAAAATAAGTCTATACATCATTTAATGGCTACATAATTAAGAATTTTTTCAACATTCTTAAGAAAGTAGAGTTTTTTTCTTCCTGAAACAGTGAATTTAAGCAATTTATGCAAATAAATGCTTCACGAAAAAAATAAACTTAATGTATTTAAGGAAATAAAGCTAGGAGTTCCTGATACTGGTAATGCTTTGCTAATGGCTTCAAGGGCTTATGTGTACTTAGACTAACAAAAATTGCTTTCTGTTGAACATGTGTTATACAGTATTTTAAATGGATGTTTTATTATTTTAGATAAGCATTTTTCTAAGACATTTAATAACTGATCAAGGCACTAAATTCATGTCCCAACCTTCAAACTCTCTATGGATGAGATCTGGGACTCTATAACAAATCCCAGCCCTCACCTCACCTGCGAGTCTTTCACATAAAATAGGGCTCACTGCGTTGAGAAGGTGACCTTATCCTGTGGCCTGTGGGAGAAGGTCACATGGTTTTTTTTCTCCCAGAAAGAGTACATGTGTCACTGCTGCCGCTGTCTGGGGTAAATCCAATCCTCAGAGAGACAGCTAGACTCAGAAGACAGACCCCAGGTCATTAAGAGAGGGACCTGGCCTTTGCCGGTTAAAAAGGATTGAACTACACTTTGCAACTATAAGTTTTGTATCTCTTTTAGTACTTATTTACCTTGTCCATTCATCCATCCATCCATCCATCCATCCACTTACCATTCATTCAATTAAGTGTTTATTTAATACTGACTATATGCCAGGCAGTGTTCTAGGCATTGGAATCTTTTAAAGACTAAACAGTTACAAATACAGGTCCTCATGGAGAAGAGGGAGATTGATAATTAAGTGAATGAATTACATAGAGTATTTAAAAATGATGGCCGGGCGCCGTGGCTCACGCCTGTAATCCCAGCACTTTGGGAGGCCAAGGTGGGCAGATCATGAGGTCAGGAGATCTAGACCATCCTGGCTAACACAGTGAAACCCCGTCTCTACTAAAAATACAAAAATTAGCCGGGCGTGGTGGCGGTGCCTGTAGTCCCAGCTACTCGGGAGGCTGAGGCAGGAGAATCACTTGAACTCGGGAGGTGGAGGTTGCAGTGAGCTGAGATCGCGCCACTGCACTCCTGCCTGGGCGACAGAGCGAGACTCCGTCTCAAAAATAAAATAAAATAAAATAAAATTTAAAAATGATGAAGGTTAGGTAGAGTAGTAAAACAGAGAAAAGGGATGAAGAATGAAGAGTCAGGCAGTGCTTGACAGTATCAATCAGTTGGCAGGGGAGGCCATGCCAAGAGGATAATATTTCATCAAACACTAAAAGGAAGTAGGGAAGCAAGGCATAGAGATACCCACGAGCACAGCTTTTGAGGTGGAGGAAACAGCCAGCACAGAGACCTTGAGATAGGGGCATTTTGCCTGGAGCACAGAGGGTTGGGGATGGACATGATAGGAATACAGGTTAGATTAGTAGCAATGTGGGATGGGGTGATGGCCAGTGGTGCTGTAGGTGGTGTATAGAGTCATATAGTATTATAAAGACTTGGACCTCTATTCACAGAACTATTGATCCATTTGTATTTACCAATTTGCATGTGAATTAACAACACCAGGACTTGTTTCCACATCTATACACGTAATAGTGTTTAATATGGGCACTGGTAAATTCCTGATGACCCCCAGAAATGTCTTCTGCAAAGCAATGAATCTTGACCTTTTATTTGCAAATGGTCTATATAATAAGAATAAAGTGCTAGACCCTTAATTCTGGTAAGAGGCATACTTCCCTACAGCTTTCCCGTGTCCAGCATAGCTCTTGTTGGTGAGTCCTTCTGGTCTACCCATTACTCTAATCATGTCACTCCTCCCCAAAGGAAGAAAAAGAAACTCAGAGGTGGAAGGAAAGCTGAAGAAGGAGGGGGAGCACAAAACAAGAAGTAGAACCAAAGGGAGTCAACATGGAGCAATTCCTTTCACAGTAAACAAAATGTACTGGCTGTGATAGACAACTCATTGTCCAGCCCCGGTCCAAACCCAGCCACGGCACCCACTTAGCTGAGTGGAGGATACAGGATTGCTTTAATTCGGGCAACAGTTCATCTTTATAGTCAAGAGCATTGGTCTTTTCCATTCTACATTCTACAGTTTAACCTTTTGACTTCCTTGCTGCATGGCATCTGAAAACTTTAGTGAGCATTTTTTCTATCTCAAAACCTATGATAATGGTATTAATGTCTTTTATTTAATACTTATTTTTTAAAAACATTGCAGTACATGAGGATTCCAGGAAACAGAAAACCATGGAGATAAGGCATCAATGACAATCATAGTCATTACATATTAGGTAAAATTTGAGTGATTACAATTGTGCTAGGGGCTGTTCTAAGGGACTTGCATGTATTATTTCATTTAGTTTTACAACTCTGGAAGGTAGGTACTTTACACCCATCCTATAAATGGAGTACCGGTAACTGGCAGATCTGAAACTCAAATCTGGCCCATCTGACTCCAGAGCCTAAACTCATCACCTTAATGTTCTAGTGGCGGTGTTTGTTAAAGTTAATTTTTCATTTTGGAAAAACTAGAACATTAATAGAAGTAATGGGAAGAGTATAATAAGCCCTTATGCATGCATCACCCAGTTTCAATAAATATCACATAAAGCTAGTTCTATTTCATCTATTTCCAGCCCAACACAATGTTATTTTGAAGTAAATCCAAGATATCAGTTCGCTTCAATTACAAACATTTCAGTATGTATTTCTAAAAGAGAACTCTAAAAAATATAACCACAATACCATTATCATATCTAACAATATTAACAATAATTCATTAAAAGCCTCCTGTCTTAAATGTCCAGTCTCAAGCTGTGATTTAACTATAAAGTCATAATCTTTTAGGTGTAATATGATTTGGTACATATGAAGAAATAAATCTACCAACCCACTAATCACATCATTTGTATTCCAGCATTAACACTTAAATGGTGTTTGATAAATGAGACTATTTTGCATGCAAGTTGCTTAGGCCATATATTTCTCCATGTGGCAGAGTAGAAAGTAATAGGATTTAGAAAGTTTAGGTTCAAGTTTTGTTGCTGTGATTAAGCATGTTACTTATACTCACAAAAACTCAGTTTCCTATATGTAGAAAGAGGGGTTTGAACTATCAGTGATAAATAAATCAGAATTTTCAAGTTATAGAACCTTCTGAAGATTATAATTTCAATGTATCTACTGATAAAGTTCCAAATAATTATAATGAATAAATAAAAAATTTTAGTAGACAGAGCTTTCTAAATTTGAAAAAATAGAATCATTGGTGTTCAAAAGGAATAATAATTTCAAATAGCCTCTTTCCTGTCTGATATTCAATGTATTTGTCTGTCTATCCATCCACCCATTTGTTCATCCATCTATGTGCCTACTTCTATGCTAGCAACATGCATGTCTAAAGGTATTTTAAAACAATATGTGAAAAGAACAGAAAACACAGTCAAGCTTGTGAGATGCAACATTATAAGTATAATCATACTTTGTTATGTGACACGAAGGAAAAAGAAAAAGAAATAATTGGAAACTGGAATGCGAATCAGACAGGAGGGCTATGTGTTTCTAAAGATAAGATGGTCTTTTGAAGTCCCACTTTTCTTCTTATGGGCAGATGACTCTGACCCCGGCTCGTTTTACCAAGAAGAACGTGATAGATCATTAAAAACTCATCATTCTAGGGCTCCAAAGAAGAGGCTTTCGAAGAAAGTTTTTTTTCTTCTTCTTCTTCTTTTTGGTCCATTAGCTTAATGAGTGAGAGAGAAGGAAATAATCTCAGGGGAGAAGAAGGTCTGAGGTCATAATAGGGAAAAAAGGGTAAAGATAGTTGATGAGAAAAGAACTTTCATAAACAAAAGTAGAGTTTTAAAGTAAATAAGTCACAGCACAGCATAGTACTGCAGGACCTTGGGTGGAAGGTCAGGAAGCCAAGGTTATCTAGAAAGTCATTCAGTCTATCTCCCTAAAGCGACTGGAGTTATTCTCCAGGAATGGAGGGCCGAGTGACATGCTTCCTTAGCCAACAACAATGCAATAAACCTACTTAGTTTAAAACACAATTCACAATTCCTCATTCATCTTTCAGTGGTGTCTGTAGGTGCTGTAATATGAAATAAGATGCTCAAACGTAAATAATGTTTGAGGGATTCAGGGAATTGCAAATTTTAAAGAGATGTGGCTAAAATGTCTTTAAAACTGTTTGCTGTCAAATCATGAAAAATGTAATCCAAGAGGATTTTCTGTTGTCCCATGACTATTCATATTCTATATAGAGTGATTACTTGTAATGTAAATATTATGAGTAGAAATTCTTACAAATGTGGTGTGTCCACTTAGCTAAGCCGGAACTATGCTTCTCCAGATTCCTTTCCTTGTATGGTTCTGGGTTAGTAATTGCCCCAAGAGATATTTGACATGAGATGTAGACATGATCCAGCAGCCATCTTTCCTACATCCTGAATGCTGCTGCAGGTCCCAGGCACTGTGGTGGATTGTGCACGATGAGGCTAATCGACTAGCTCACCTGGTAGGTGTGGCTCAGCATTTCAACTCACCGCTCCCCCAGTTCCCCAAAGATCTGCTCCTTCCATCTCTCCAAGGCCTGGAGTGGGTGTACGTGCAGCTCTGTGCGGAAAGGGACCAGCATCTCCAGCAAGTGGCCCACAGCATGGAGGCTGGAGGTGGCTAGAGAAAGATGCAGGCTGCAATTTGTCTTGCAGGATCCAGTTGAATCTATGGGGCTTCAGTTCATCAACATAGACTCCTGTTTGCTCTTGCTCTCAATCATATGCTGCTTTCGTCTCCATTTGCCAGTCTGGCAGATCCAAAGACCACATGTTTCAGGCTCCACATCAGGTGCAGAGCCAACAGCCTGCAGAGATTTCCCCACTGTCTTCCACAATTGCAGGGAGGTCTAACCCTAATGAGTCCCTTAGATTTTATCATACAAAGCAGTTCTGCTTCTTGATCAAACCTTGAGTGATACAACAACCCTACAAGATAGGAAAACTATTCAAGTCCAAATTAAGGAGACACCAAAAGTCCCCACATTTGTCAGTGGCAGGGTGAGGATTTGGATATAGGTTCATCTGACAGGAAGCCTGAGCTTTTAACCACTGCTCTGTCAGCATTCCATTCCATGAGATACGGATCAGAGGCTTCCCAGGGACGAGCCTTTCTTGGTCTCTCTAGTTAGATGTAATCTCTCTCCATACCCACGGCATTTTTTACATGTCTTGTATAGCAGTTATACATTCTGTGTTCAATAATGGCTGTCTATCCACATGTGTATTCATTCATTCCACAATGAATGCTTAAGCCCCTACTTTGTGGCAGGCACAGATCTTGATGCCAGAGACACATCAGGGAGCACAGCAGACAAACTCCTTGCCCTCATGGAGCTTTCATTCTAGTAGGGAAACAGACATCAGACCAAAAAGTATGTATATAATACATGAAGTGGCCATAGCTACTATGGAGAAAATAAGGCTAAGACAGGAATTGTCATGTGGAAAGTTCTGCCCTTTTCAAAAGCGTGGTTAGAAGGGTTTCTGACAAGGTGATGCAAGAGTAGAGACATGAACAATGTAAGGGAGCCAGTTCTCAGATCTCTGGAGGACCAGAATCTAGGAAGAGAGAATGGCAAATGCAAAGGCCAGGAACAGCAGGAGGCTGGGCATGTTTGAAGAACAGCAAGTGTGACCAGCACTCTTGGCCAAGGAGAAAGGTGGATACGGATAAGGTCAGAGAGGCAGTGGGGCAAATCATGCTGGACCTTCCACAAGCAGTTGGTAAGATCTGTGGCTTGTCCTCTGAGTCACATGGGATGTCACTGGAGGGTTTTGAGCAGAGAAGTGGCTGATCTGACTCACACACTGAGAATAGACAGGAGGACCTGTGGGAGTAGGAGGCCAGTTAGGAGGTTATTGATTATGATGGTAGGCAAGAGACAGTACTGGCTTAGATTGGAGCAGTGGCAGTGAAGATGGTAAAAAGTGGAGGGTCTGCATATATTTTGAGGATAGATTCAATGGGTCTTTCTGAAGGATTATTGTGAAAAGGAAAAGAGAGAGAAGCTGAGGATGGTTCCAAGGATTTTGGCCTGAGTACCCAGAAGGATGGAGTTGCCGTTTACTGCGAGAGAGAAGACTATGGGAGAAGATGAGTGGAAGGGAAGTCAAGGGTTTCATTAAAGACATGTTAAGTCTAAGATGCTGTATTAATCAGGATTCTTCAGAGAAAACAGAATTAATAGAATATGTATATATGTATATATAGATTTATCATTAATTTATGTATTAAATATATCTTAAATATATATATTAAAGATTTATTATGTACCCTGCGGATCTTGGGACTTGCCAACTTCCATGATCGTGTGGTTGGCAAGTCCCAAGACCTGCAGGGTGAGTCAGCAAGCTGGAGACTAAAGAGAGCCCATGGTGTAGTTCCAGTCCGAAGGCCAACAGGCTTGAGACCTAGGAAGAGCCTGTATTTTACTTTGAGTCAGAAGGCAAGAACAGAGTCAATGCTTTAGTTCAAAGGCCTCCAGGCAAGACAATTCTCTTTAACTTGGGGAGGGTCAGACTTTTGCTATACTCAGGCCTTGAACTGATTGGATGAGGTTGAATCTCATCCAGTCTCATCTGCGAGGAATCTGCTTTACTCAGTCTACCACTTTAAATGTTAATGTCACCAATAAACACCCTCAGAGGATCACCTAGAATAATATTTGACAGAGTATCTGGGCATCTCATGGCCCAGGCAAGCTGACACGTAAAGTCAACCATGGAACATGCCTATGAGATGCTCAGAGGAAGGCAACTCAATATGAGTCTGAGATTCGGAAGAGAGGTCTGGCAAGAGTCTTATTTCTACAAGTAAAAACAACAACAAAACAAAGAATACAAATCAGGCGAATGTTTAAGTAGTTCATAACCCTAACTGTTTAATTGTATCCCAACATAATCCAAATACCCAATAATATTATTCTCTAGAGAAACATTACACTACTGAAAATAAAAATGAGGAATTAGAAATACTTCAAATAAAGTAGTAATGCATTCATAGATGAAAGAACACAAACAAATGTTCCTGTGATTTTTATCAAGATAATCAAATAAGAGAAAGAAAGCACCAAAAATGAGCAAAACTGGCTGGAAAAAAAATAGCTAATCAAAAACTGCTTGAACAAATGAAAACCATCTTTAAGGCAAATGAAAAGAAAACTGGTTATAGCAGAGAACTTTGAGAGATTATCAATACTATTCCAGTAAAATGAATAAACATTAAACTGAGTTTGACATGTTAATGGAATAAACATAGAAACTCAATAACTAGGAACCAGAATCATCTTTTAACCAAGGATGTGTAATAGATAGTCTCGCAAAAATATGAATCTATTGCAGAGATTAGGAAGTCATTCTTGTTTCTTCTGATTTAGTAGAAGTGTAGGGGGTATAAGGCAGAATAATCGTGCATGCAAAGAACAATAATTTTTTTTAATAAAAATGGAAGCACAATATCAAGACAATGTGTCTGCCTAAAAAATAAAGTGCATTTGTTACTTCAACTAGAGAAAAACACTGAGCTGAGTTTACAGATAGGAGAATTAATATGGGAGGCATCTGACCTCCCCAGTCAAGTAGCAGCCTGAATAATCAATGTCTTTTGAGGTTCTGTGACTCTGCTTTGTAATTTGCAGTATCACTGAAAGCAATTTCCTGGCATTCCAGAATCTAGCTCTAGGGGCAAAGTAATTGGTGACCCTTGGTCTATGTAAACAATCTGAATAACAAAGATCACAAAAGGGACATTAAAGGGACATTCAATTTAAATTGCATCTTTTTAGGCTGCTGGTCTTCAAAGAGGGGTCTTCAGAACCATATGGTGGCAAAAGATACCTTGGAAATGAGGAAGGTTAAGGAGAAAGTGTGTAGGGGGTACCACGGTAATGAGAATTGTGGAAATGTTCTGGTTATTCTTTGTCTCTCCTTCATACCACCTTTCTATGCCCAGAAGTTGATCCTCTATGGACACCCAGGATTCATCACCCGGACACTTAGGAGGCAGAAATTTTTCTTCCTCATTTTGAGCATCATTTCTAGAAATCACTTTGACCTCCATAACTATAGGTGTTGTCCTGGGCTCCCTCCTCCATGGCTCCAGTAACACTTCCCCTCTAGTCCCCTTCAGACCTAAAGGTGATAATGACTTGCTGCTGTTGCTAATCTCTGGGTGCCTTAATACCTCCTGTAGGTTGACTTTACCATGCCTACACCTCTAAATAGCCATCTGTTCCTCAAAATTTTCTGAACCATTTGAATTGAATTCTGCTTCTTTGAATGACACAGGAGTGCTAAATAATTTTTAAATGGCAACAAAAAGGGGAAGGGGAGGAACTGTATAGTCTTAGAATCCCTAGAATACCTTCCAGGATACTTCCAATGTAGTGCAATCTTAATATTTCTCTGCAGAAATTGTTGGCGAATTATAGGCTGTATGTAAAGATGTGCATTTCCTATATCAGCTGGATCCATGAGTCTCTGAACAGTAATTTCTCAGCCTTTAGGGTTTTCTACCATGCCTACAGGGGATACCAGAGGGGTAGAGCTTCAACCTCGGAGGGCACAAAAGAGTAGATTAGATTATATTTCTTATTGTTTGATGGAATTGATAGGAGACATGGCAAGGGAAAGATTAAGGTTGAAATTATTTGAAAACTAATAGTCCTTAGGCTAAAATGAACACCGCACTTATACACACTTGTCTTGCTGGGACTATACCAGTCCTTGGAGATTATTCCTCACTTACCTTTTACTGATGTTGTCCAGTGTAATGAGTGTATACAGCAGCACTTGCTGTACCATTAGAGAGAACGACATCATGCTGTAGAATATGAGGCTCTCAAAATTAAAATGGATCCTCACCATGTTACATGTCAATTGGCAATATTAAAAATGTCCAAGATTACCAAGAATCAACCATTAGTGAAAATGCACCTAAAACCTTTTAAAGTCACTTATCACATCTAATTATCTGATACCAGGTATAATTATGCTATTATGTATAATTTTAGTACCATGGCTTAGATCATGTTAATTCACCCTATATGCCATATTGAATTTCTAGCCTAAAATTATCAACATACTGATTCCAGCAAGACTAAAAATGAGTAGTCAAAGACAGTTATTCTAAGAGCCTTACAAACAGGCATATTTATTCATTTTTCAATTTATTAGACAATATTTTTTTCTGAGCACCATTTTTGTGCTATGTCACGTACTAGATTCTGGTAATAACAGTGACAAATAATATGTCCCTGAGGCACACACAGTCTACAGGAAAGCACGGTTGGGAGAGACAAATGTTCTAAATAGGGGGCCATGCCACAGTAGAGTGAATATGAGGGGCATGAAGGTATGAGTTGGCACCCTTGGGGTGGGCTGGGGGATGACTGAAATCACAAATGAGATAATGCCTGAGTTCTCAAGGACAAGGCACAGGCAGAAGATTTCAGGGAAAAGTAGTGTCCTGAGAAGAAGACATTCATCAAGCGGTTGCCTCCGGATTGATATGGCTGCATTTGTGTTACCAGAAAGGGGTCCCAATCCAGACCCCAAGAGAGGGTTCTTGGATCTCACACAAGACAGAATTTGAGAGTTCATAGAATAAAGTGTGAACAACTTTATTAGAGAAGCAAGGAAACAAAAGAATGGCCACTCCATAGGTAGAGCAACCCTGAGGGCTGCTGATTGGCTATTTTTATGGTTATTTCTTGATTATATGTTAAACAAGGGGTAGATTATTGATGAGTTTTCTGGGAAAGGAGCAGGGATTTCCCAGAAATGAGAGTTCCTCTCCCTTTTAGACCACATAGGTTAACTTCCAGGTATTGCCATGGAATTTGTAAATCCTCGTGGCACTGGTGGGAACATCTTTTAGCATGTTAATGCATATACAGTGAAGGCAACCAGAGGTCACTTTTGTCACCACCTTGAGTTTGGTGGGTTTTGGCCAGCTTCTTTACCACATCCTGTTTTATCAGCAGGGTCTTTATGTCCTGTATCTTGTGATACCAGTCCTGCTGACCTCTCTTATCCTGTAACTAAGAATGCCTAACCTCCTGGGAATGCAGCCCAGTCGGTCTCACCCTCATTTTACCCTGCCCTTATTCAAGATGAAGTTGCTCTGGTCAGAATGCCTCTGACAGTTCCAGGATTATACAAAGAGATGTTTGTGTATGAGAAAAGGGGCTGAATGGGTGGGCAGGGGTCTTATTTGCCAAAGGGTTTGACTTGTGCTGTGTATTTTCTGGAGATCACTGATATTTTTAATAAGTTTAATTCATTTGGCCACTTAACAAGTATGTAAGGAGCCTTTCTATGTACCAGGTACAGTGGTAGGCATTGAGGATATAAAGGTGAACCAAATGGAAAGGATCCCTCTCCTTGTGCAACTTATATTCTAAAAGGAATGCAGTGGGGCAGACAGTGAAAGTAAAACAATTTGATGAGTAAAGTAAGAACAATTTGTTATTAGCGCTATGATGGAATTATGATGCTGGCATTGAGAATTGTGCATGATGGGAACAGACTTTGAGTAGCATGTTCAGAGAAGACCTCTTTAAGAAAGTATCATTGAAAGGTGTCATTCATTCTAGACCTGAAAGCTGAGAAATATCCATTCATACACAGAGTGGAGTGAAGAATGTTGCGGAAGGATGTTCCAAGTAACATAATGCCCTGAGATGGGAGGGGAGCTTGACCTGTTGCGGAAACTAAAAGACTAGGGAGGCTGGAGCATAGCGAGAGAGAAGAAAGTGACCCAAAATGATGTGGAAGGTGTGATCAGGAGTCTGCTCTTGGAAGGCTGTGAGGTTCATTGAAGACGTTGGAAGAAGACAGTTAAGGGCAGTAAGCAGTGTGATGACATGGCCTGACTCTGACTACTAGGTGGAGAATGGATTGCAGGTAGGTAAGAGTGGGAGTAGAGAGACCAGCATGTGGCAGTTGTCTGGAAAGGAAACCACAGTGGCTGAGACTTTTGTGGTGGTAGGAGAGACGTCAAGAAGTGGGCATACTCTGGAGGGAGCACTATTCTGTCTTCTGACAACTTGGATGTGGTTATAGGGGAAAGCATTTAATTACAGATAAGTCCTAGCTTTATGGCCTGGACAACTCTGCCAATGGTGAAGTCGTTTGCTGAAATGTGAACAACTGGGGTAAGGGTGGGACAGGAAACATTAAAAATTTACACCTTAGAAATAAAATCTTGTAGACCAGACTGTGCTATGTAGTGATACCCTATCTCTACTGTGGATGTGTGTGTGTGTGTGTGTATATATATATATATATATATATTTTTTTTTTTTTTTTTTTTTTTTTTTTGCAGGGGATGATGGTGCACAGCTGTAGTCCCAGCTACTCAGGAGCTCAGGCAGGAGGATCACTTGAGCCAAGGAGTTAGAGGCTGCAGTGAGCTGTGATCACACCATTGCTCTCCAGTCTGGGCAACAGAGTGAGACCCCATCTCTTAAAAAAAAAATTTAAGAAAAGGGATAAAATCTTGCTTGTGATTTGATGGATTTTAGGGGTGTGTCTGGGAGGTAAGGAAAGATAGAGAGCCTTCTGGACACTGGACAATTTTACATTGTAAAGTTAAGGAGGCCAGCATCACAATCTGGAGAAATGACCCCAAGAAGGACACACATGGGTGAGAAATGAGGATCCCTGGATGAAAGCAATGAAAGTGTGGATACAGTAGGGGGTGGTCTCAAGACATATGAAGAAAACACGATTGACTTGTGGGATGGAGAAAGAGGTAAACCTGTAGAATAGGCAGCAAGGAGGGAAACAGTTTCAAGACGGAAGGATGGCTGAGTCCCAGGGATGGCAGGGAGCCCTAAATGAAACCTCCTGATGAGTGCCTATGTGTTTGGCAATTAAATCTTCAGAGACCCTGGCAAGAATGGATGATGGGAAGGGTTAGTAGAGTGACTGATAGGTGAAGAAAAGACAGAGTATAAATGAATCTTGCAAGCAGCTTCATTTTAAAGTGAAGTTGGTTTGGAGTGTTAAAACATGGAGCCAAATGTGGCATGTACATATATGAAGAGGTATAAGTCTATGGTCTGAGAGTGCTTGAAGAGGAGGAGGGTGGATTAATGAAGGACTATAAGGACCAAGAACAAACTGCTTAATTTAGCCATCTACCTAATTAACTTCTGCCTAGTAATGTCCAGTCACTTTACCTTGATTATCATGTTTAATCCCCACAAAATCCCAAAGGTAGAAACTATAGTTATCTACATTTGACTGATAGAATATTTGAGGTTCAAGTGTTTTGCCCATGGTTACGCAAGCCAAGATTTGCAAACTCAGTTCAACTGCAGGAATTGTGCTCTTAACCCATACATTGTATAATACATCCTCCCCATTTGTCAACTTTAATCTCAGTGGAAGCCAAGTCCAGCCCAGTGTCTACCAAACATACCTCTCATTGTTCTGCTTTTCCACTATTGCCACATCTTACCCACAACTGTCGTAGGGCCCTTGTCCCCACCAACCTGGCAGAACCAAAATCCAACTAAAAGAGGGTATCTTTGCCCCCAGGCTGGAATGTCTAGGACAGAAAGGGCTTCAGAGAATGCATCAGTCTGCTGGGGAGAGTGGAACTGCTGTTCCTTCCTCACCTGCTGGGTTTCTCTTTTCTTCCCTTCTGACTTCCTCCTGACAACCTACATTAAGTCTGACCCTCTGCACCAGGCACTCAACTGCAGCCTTCTTTCAAGACAGTTCTTGTCCTCTATGTAACCACCCAGCTGAAAAAATGTCAGGGCTCTTTAGATTTGGGTGGGAAGTGGACAGCAGCTTGGACAAAGCTATCACATCATAATAGCTGCCAGGTCTCTCTTGATTGAATTGTCTTGGGACTAAAGCCCAGAATTGTAAACTAACTTCTATTTTTCACCCGCTGGCTTCCTGAGTTTGTTTCAGCCTTCAGGTGAAACTATTGGATACTGGACATCCGTACACACTTTGACTTCACTTCCTTTTTATCATAACTTACACCTTTAGAGGCACTGCAGCTGAGCTGCTTGTTTGGGAGTGAAATCTAATATTGACATTCAGTATAATATTTTTCAAAGGGTGGCTGCAGATTCCTGGGCCCACCCTAACTCAGAATCTCTACAGATCGGGTCCTTGGTTAATTCTAACCTTTGGTGCCTAAAGGCTCTTTTCAGCCTTTTCTCAGGATCATGGGTTTCCTGATTGCCAAACCATGGACAGTAAATAGGACAGCTCAGCTGGGCACCCACGAGGCTGTTCAGGTTCAATAATTCTTAGGCACCCTCTGTCTATATTGAGTTCAATTTCCTCTGCTTTCCAACTGGCTTCACCCTTGGAGTATTAATTATTTTCTTAAGGTCTGGTGTTGGCCCAGCCTTCAAATCCAAATTCTTTACTCTCACTTCTGCCTCTGACTGTTTGCATTTGACACCTGCCGGGTGGACCAGGTCTGATCTTATCTCCTCTAGCGACAGATCAGTTCCAGCCCAGGGTCATATCTACCCTAATAGCGAAGATAACAGAAACGTAGGGGTGGGGTCAGATCTGATCTAAATTAAATAGCCAGCACATTTTTGGGAAAGCATGAACAATGAAGATTTTTTCCTCTCTTTTTTTCTGAATACATATCCTTTAATATTCTTTCTGCTTCAATATCTGAAGATGTTATTCTCTCATACGATTTTTTCCCTTTTGAGGATTTGAATGTTAACCTCTAAAGGTCAACCAAGCTGCCATAGTAACAGGGCTGGGGTCAGGTTATTTCTGTGTTTTAGAGCACGTTGCTAAAGACTCCCCATCTTACATAGCCACAGCAGAGAATAAAAGTTAGGAAATGCATCAGTCACTCCCTGACCTGTAAACACCCAAATTATGACTGTCCTGTATACAGACATGTTCGATGCATGGGTGAAACATTTTCTTTTCTTTGAAAGGCCATGGCAGATGCAGGGTGTGGGATCCCATCTGGCCATGTGCCAAGTACCCGGAGCAGCTGCAGAGGGATCCCTCTTCCTAAGCCTCTTCTCATTGGCAGAGTGGCATCTCCCCGAGCTGTTCTGAAAATAGCTGATGTCTACTTGCAACATTTTGAGCTACCATTCATGAATAAATTTGCCTATAGGTACAGTAAATAAATAATTGTGCTAGTCCACAAAAATCCTTCTAATCCAAAACACAGCAGAGTTATTCTTCTTATATTTTGCCCGCACTTCCATCAAATAGGCATGGAGAGGCTGGCCTAACGTGGATAACGTGTTTCTGTGTAACTTGTATTAATAACCTCACACAACTGCCACAGGACTTTTCCTTAGTTCAGCTAAAGACAGGGTCCTTGTCCGTCCCGTGGCTATGAAAATTCAAGTCGGTAGATGGTTTGAAGGGTGAGTAAAGCAGGGTTTTATTGGGTGAAAAGGAAAAAGGGAAAACAGGGACTCCTCAAGGCCAGAGTTCATCTAGTTTGCTTACTGCCTCTCAGTTTGAATCCCCAGTTCCACCCAGGAAGAGGTGGGGCCAGGCTCCTCCCCACCGCAAAGGGTTCCAACTTCTGTGGCTCCACCCCAGTGCACACCCTTCCCAGTGCGCCGGCTGGTTGGAATTTTTCTGGGAAACCCCTCCCACCTGGCTGCCTCACAACCAATTTACAAATGAACACAGCTCTCATGGAAATTGAAAAAAAAATCTTTCTACATAGGGTGCTGGTGACACCTTTTTTTTTTTTTTAATCAGACCTAATCATTTCACTGTTGTCTACACAATAATATGACTTCATTACAGGCATGGATTTCCAAGTAAACGAATATTTTTAGTTTCATTTGACTTGTTTTTTAATGAACATGATCATCTCTCATTACAACTTTAAGTGTTATTATCTGGAATCAAAGCAACCAGAGCTATTTTAGCTAACAGATGATAGGTTTCAAGAGGAGATGAAATCAGCTCCTGATTTGTGAATGTTTGGAGCTGATGTATTCCAGTGCTCCTATAAATCCAACCTCAGGCTTCAAACTCTGTCAAGTTGGCCTCTGAAGAACAAAATTCACAGCAGAGGATAACTGGTCACCATGACGGGACTCATCCCTTACAGGAGTTAGCCCTTTGTAACTCTCAGTGCTCATCCATGGGCACCATCTCCTTGGCTATGCAACAGACAGGTGGTTCCACTTTATGGATGACAATATCAGGCTCAGAGAAAGTAAATGACTGGCTTGGGATCATAGAGATGTATGTGGACAAACTTATAGCCTTTTGACCTCTAAGTCCATTGCTTTTCTGCTATTCCTCACTTTTGTTTTAGAGTAAACATCTGATCTGTAATAAACATGGCTTTTCAAGGCTTAGCATAGATAATTCTGGGAAATTAACTTAACCTCTTCCGATCTCAGGTTCTTCATGTATTAAAACAAAAACATTTTATCTTTCTTCCTCTATTGTTATAAACAGCAAATGAAATGCAAACAAACTGTGGAGTGCCATCCAACAGGAAGGGAGTATCAGTATCCTGGTCTTCATAAAGTGCTGGGGATTGCTGCTGGTGCTTGTTTCTTCTTAAACATTTATTTACCTAGAACAAGGGAGCTGGAAAATGTACTCGGATCACCGTCAGCATCCTCGAGGGCATGGGTTGCTTTCAGGAAGGGCTGAGCTTCAGCTCCTGTCACCTGCTGTGGCCAGTTGGAATCTGCTTTCTGCCACGCTAAGACAGCACATGGAAACTAAGCCAGGGGTCTGCTGCGGCAGGTGGCCCAAGCCCCACGCTGTCTTACACACTGCTGACATTCGTGGTTTGAACTCCTGTACCCAAATGCAGACTGAATGATAAAAAACATATCAGGCTGAGCTATCTGGTGTTTTCCTCCCTCATCGTTGTAATCAGGCATGATTGAAAAAGCACTAGGTAGCAGGTGGCCCATGCAGAGTCACCAGCTGCACATGCTGTGCATGTGGTTCCGAAAGTAAACATTAATAACCGTTTGCTGAAAATTAGTTAAAAGTCCTTATCTGTCCCTTTAAGTTGTGATCATATTAATTTTATTTGTGTGTACTGCAGGTTCTGTACATAGAGTGATAGATGAGCCAAGAAGACCAGAACATGTGTGTGTCCACACATGTATGTGTATATAGACATAAAATATGCATACACATTTACACACATATATGTATGCAAATGGGCACATCCATATTTACATATATGCTCACATGTGCATGCATATATGCAGGAATGCAGCCACACATACATATATATATGCATATGCATTTATACAGATGTATACACATATGTATATATATACACACCTACATGTATTTATATTTTCTCCCCTACAGAAATGAGGAATTATTTTGGTTATTTTCCTACCACAATATCCAGTTTCATCCTAACAAAACTAAAATGTACTCCGTCTACCTTGAACTACCTCCCTCCCTCCCTTTCTCCCTTCCTTTTTCCTTTTTCTTTGCAATAGGCATTTACTGATTTCCACCATGTGCCAAGTACTTGTAGAACCAAGATGGAAGGCACAGTCTCCATCAACAATGAGTGAGAGATCCAGGTAATTAAATCGACCTTAGAATTCAGTGGCTGGGTGTTTTGACAGTTAAGTATAAGAAGCGTGGAGATGGCCAGGAACAGTGGCTAACGCCTATAATCCTAGAATTTTGGGAGGCTGAGGTTGAGGGGTCGCTTGAGGCCAGGAGTTTGAGACCAGCCTGAGTGACAGAGCAAGACCCCATTTCTTAAAAAAAAAAAATACAGAAGTAGAAGGTGGAGCACATTGTCCACCCTGGAGTGACAAAGTCTCTCTAGATGGAGGGATGTATGGGTTGTTCAAAGGATGAGATGGTGTTAATGGAGATAGAAGAGTCCCAGAGGGACAGATGAGTCTGTGTGGGTCAAGGTGTAGTGGTTTCAGAGGGCATGGATCTTTCAGGAATTTCGGGCAGTCTTGGCTGAAAATAAAGGAAGGAATGAGGTCTGGGTTGGGGGAAGTGGACAAGGGAGAATGACAGTGAGAGAAGAGACAGATTGATAGGAATCAGGTGATGGAGAACTTGGGTGTCAGGATAAGAAAATTAGACCTGCTGCTTGGAGAAGCATTGGCCCTCTGCCTAAAAGAAATCAGGGTGGGCTGAGTGAAAAATAAGCTTTCAAAGATGTGTATTCTCTTCGCCTTTTTTTTCTTTCTCTTTTGGCTGGGTTTTCACATGTGTTAGTGTTCTGGGGGAACTATATGTGCATCAGTCACATGCAGATGTTTGGTTCACTCAGCTGGTTGATTCAGAAAGCTGCAGGAAGCAGTAGGTCAGGCTAAGGAGAAGGCAAGCGTATTTCAGTATGTGTGTGCGGCAGGTGTGGGTTCTGTGATCTGAACAGAACTGCAGGGGAAGAGGAGAGCGGGTGTGTCCCCCAGCAAATGTCTCCACTCTGAGGTGATGTGTATGATTATGGCCCCAGGAGTGGTGATAATTCCTGATATTTGTGCATGAGTGTACTTGGCTGGGAGTGCCCGCAGGCCCACTTAGGAGCTGTTATTTGGGGAAACATCCTGTGAAGTGTTTGAACATGGATCGCGAGCCCCCGGTGCAGAGGAGAGAAGTGAGGTCTGGAGCGGGGATGGGATCACACCCCCTCCTTGATAATGGCTGCAGCTGAGATATTTGTCAGCCCAAGTACCTCCTAAGGTTCCTCTCACCTTTTCTAACTTCATTTTAAGGACAATTATTCTGTGGGCGAATTTAGGGAAAATATTCCCTCTGAAACCTAAAACAGCCTTGTTCTAAGCATGAATCTGTCGGTGGTGGTGATGAGAAACAAAATGTTTCCCAGAAGATTTCTCTAGTAAATCAAGGGCTACATCAATTCTCTGTGGGTTAGGGTCCAATAGCTCAGTCCTCTGAATTGAAAGAAAGATACTGTGCCAGTTTCTTTTTTCTTTTCTTTTCTTTTCTTTTCTTTCTTTTTAAGCTGCATAGTTTGAGGGTTCCCAGTGGCAGAAGGCAACAGACAGGTTGGGCTTCCTAATTGCATTAGCATTAGGCAGTATTATGCATGGCTCTGGGACCTCATTCCTCATGTTTGCTGCCGCAGCACAAATAGGAGATTGCTTCTCCTATTTTTGAACCTTTTAGCTTCTCTGTTTCATTTTCCCCATCTCTGGCACAGACAAAAGCCTTTGAGTGACTTGCTACTTAGACAAAATCCTGGAAGAATATAAAGGAAATGTGAACAGGGACTAAATCTCGGTGGCGGATTTAAGATGGTATTTATTATATATCTCTATTACTTTGTACTTCTCTGTTCTTTTTGGCAATGAGACTATCTTTTATAAACAAAAAACAATAAGGCTGGGTCCTTTGTGAAAAAATAAAAATTATATACTTTCTAGTCTACGCTCCAAAAGAAACTTGGTTTGTGCATTTCCGTAATATCTGCACTTTCTAAGTACTCGTCTGTTAGTAAAGATCAGGTGTGACCTTCAAGAATCTCATTCTCTATAGGACAAAATGCACAGGACCAGAAATTCTTTGAAGATAGAATTCTCACTATTTTGACGGTGGGAATAAGGCAGGGGAAGCCAGTGGGTCCCTACAAAAAAAGTCATTGAGTGATCACTTGGGGCACCTCTAAGATCCAAGTTTAATATATTGTCTTAACCTGGTGATACTTTTTGAGCACTGGAGGTGTCACCTGTGAAATGCCACCCCTTTTTTGGTGTATGATCAGAATATCAATGCCTGTATTGTTACATAGAATGATCATTTTAAGTTTTATCATCAGAGTAACATGATAATAGGAATAACTTCTTTCTGTAATACTAACCTAATCTTTTTTTTTAAATTTATTTATTATTATTATACTTTAAGTTGTAGGGTACAAGTGCATAATGTGCAGGTTTGTTACATATGTATACTTGTGCCATGTTGGTGTGCTGCACCCATCAACTCGTCATTTACATCAGGTATAACTCCCAATGCAATCCCTCCCCCCTCCCCCCTCCCCATGATAGGCCCCAGTGTGTGATGTTCCCCTTCCTGAGTCCAAGTGATCTCATTGTTCAGTTCCCACCTATGAGTGAGAACATGCGGTGTTTGGTTTTCTGTTCTTGTGATAGTTTGCTAAGAATGATGGTTTCCAGCTGCATCCATGTCCCTACAAAGGACATAAACTCATCCTTTTTTATGGCTGCATAGTATTCCATGGTGTATATGTGCCACATTTTCTTAATCCAATCTGTCACTGATGGACATTTGGGTTGATTCCAAGTCTTTGCTATTGTGAATAGTGCCGCAATAAACATACGTGTGCATGTGTCTTTATAGCAGCATAATTTATAATCCTTTGGGTATATACCCAGTAATGGGATGGCTGGGTCATATGGTACATCTAGTTCTAGATCCTTGAGGAATCACCATACTGTTTTCCATAATGGTTGAACTAGTTTACAATCCCACCAACAGTGTAAAAGCGTTCCTATTTCTCCACATCCTCTCCAGCACCTGTTGTTTCCTGACTTTTTAATGATCGCCATTCTAACTGGTGTGAGATGGTATCTCATTGTGGTTTTGATTTGCATTTCTCTGATGGCCAGTGATGATGAGCATTTTTTCATGTGTCTGTTGGCTGTATGAATGTCTTCTTTTGAGAAATGTCTGTTCATATCCTTTGCCCACTTTTTGATGGGGTTGTTTTTTTCTTGTAAATTTGTTTGAGTTCTTTGTAGGTTCTGGATATTAGCCCTTTGTCAGATGAGTAGATTGCAAAAATTTTCTCCCATTCTGTACCATTCAGGACATAGGCATGCGCAAAGACTTCATGTCTAAAACACCAAAAGCAACAGCAGCAAAAGCCAAAATTGACAAATGGGATCTAATTAAACTAAAGAGCTTCTGCACAGCAAAAGAAACTACCATCAAAGTGAATACTAACCTAATCTTAAAAGGATGATTTGCTGTGATCTCCAGATGAATCTGAAAGTATCCGTAGTTGGAGATGGCAGATCCCATATTTAGACCAACGAAGGCCCAATGCAGTTTTCTAATCATATGGTTAGTCATTCTGACCTGCTTTGTTAATTGATCAACCAATTTTAATATTATGAGTATATAATATAATGTATAACTTTTATTAAAAGATCATGGTAGCTCAATTATATGAAAATAATAGCCAAGGTCTACTCTAACCAGGGCTCCTGATGGTTGAGTAAACTAAAAATATCCCAAAGTGAACATCTGAGCAGCTTTCTGTGTAGGAGCAGGAAAATAGAGTGTATGCCATAGGAAGTCAGAGAGATCCAATGGAAGTCTGAGGCTTGTGGATGAGATGACTAAGTGTTGCCAGTAATCAGGATTGGATTACAGGAGAAGGGGCAGGATTTGGGGAAATCATGAGTTCAGTTTTAGATGTGTTGAGCTTAAGCATCTATGGTAGTATGCCTAATAAGTTATCGGATGTATAGGTCTAAAAATCAGGAAAACTCTGGGGTTATGAAATTCACCCATCTGGAAACCGTCGTCTCACCTCCCACTTTGGTGCTTAGCTGAGCACCGTTCCTGGGCTAGAACCCCAGGTACTAAGGCCAAACATTGAAGAGACAAGGGCTCAGTTTTCAAGAGAGAGCATCCAGGCTGAGGGCAATCTGGCTCATGAATCTAAACCTGGAGGAGCTGGGTCTAGAGAAAAAGCCCAGGCATGGGCCATAAGTAGCAAAATGAAGAGAAGCCATGGAATGCCGGGTGAGAGGTAGCATTCTGAAGGAACGAGGAGCCACCAGAGCAAAGTCATGGGTGATTTTTATGGAGTGCTTAGAGCCTTGCCTGTCAGGGTGGAGGGGATTCGATTAGTTTCCTGTGGCTGCTGTGATGAATTCCTCCAAGCCTAGTGGCTTAAGACACACACATTTACAGCTTATAGTTCTGGAAGTCAGTCCCAATGTGCCTTTTGTGCTGAAATCGAGGTGTGGGGGACCCATGTCCCTGCTAGAGATTCTAGGGGAAAATCTCTCTCCTTGTCGTTTCCAGCTTCCAGAGGCTGCCCACATGCCTCTGCTCATGGCTCCTTCCATCTTTAAAGCCTCTCACTCCAACCTCAGCTTTCGTGGTCACAGTACCTTCTCTCACCCTCTTATCTCCCTCTTACGAGGTCCATTGTGATACACTGAGCTCAATGTGGCTAATCCAAGATAATCTTCAGATCTCAAGATTCCTAACTGCAGCTGCAAAGTCCCTTTTTCCATGTAAGGTAACATATTCTCAGGTTCCTGGAATTAGGACATGGACATCTTTGGGAGAGCGATTATTCAGCCTCCTGGAGGAATGTAAAGGCATTCTGGAAAAACCTGATTCTCATTCCAAGGTATTTCAGATTTATGAAATATTTCTTTTATAAAACTAAGTTATTCTCTATTCAGTGATGTGAATTATTTACTGCAGGTCAACTTCAGGTCACCACATTTTGTACTTAACTCTCAAATTTGGGATTCTCCTTAGAGTAATTCAGGACATCATGGATATAAATTTTATTCTTTGTTTTGGATATCAAATATCATCATAACTTAAGGTATGAACACTCGGTTGAATGTTATGCAAAAATTAAAAGCATGAAAACATGCAGAAATACAAAAAATAATTGAGATAACGTATGTGCAATATGAAAATAGCCCAAAAGGAAATCTATCAAATGAATAATTGTTGTTTCATTAGAAACATGGGAATATGTCACACTTTGGTCCTTTTCGCTAATTCTCAAGCATTCTACAGTAAAAAATTTTTAACTATTTTTGAAAAGTGACATACCAAAGAATATGTGTCTGACTCAGGGAAGAGATGGTGGAATAAATTATTATTGCCAGCTGCAGACAGGAGGTGAAAACAATGAAAGTAGAGGAGTCAAACTCCCAACCTCAGGTGATCCGCCCGCCTCGGCCTCCCAAAGTGCTCGGATTACAGGTGTAAGCCATCACACCTAGCCCAAGAACAGCCTGGCCAACATGGCAAAAACCCATTCCCACTAAAAATACAAAAATTAGCCAGGCGTGGTGGCGGGTGCCTGTAATCCCAGCTGCTTGGGAGGCTGAGGCAGGAGAATCACTTGAATCCAGGAGGCAGAGGTTGCAGTGAGCCAAGATCATGCCTGGGCAACAGAGCTAGACTCCATCAAAAGGAAGGAAGGAAGGAAGGAAGGAAGGAAGGAAGGAAGGAAGGAAGGAAGGAAGGAAGGAAGGAAGGAAGGGAGGGAGGGAGGGAGGGAGGGAGGGAGGGAGGGACGGAGGGAGGAGAAAAGAAGAGAAGAGAGAAAAGAGAAGAAAAGGGAAGGGGAAAGGGAAAGGGAAAGGAAAAAGGAAGAGGAAAGGAAAGGAAATAGAGGAGTCATGGGATTTGGAAATCAGATAGTCACTGATGCTTGGTAGTGGAGGGGGTATTTCCAGGGATGAGGTGGGAACACAGGAAGGATGGGAATGGTCATTTTGGAGACGATGAGTACAATAGCTGGAAATCATTGCTTAGGGAGGGAGGATGAAAGCAAAACATCATGGAAGCCGGGGAGCAATAAGGTTAAGTAAGCTTTTTTGTTGTCCTCTTCTTTTGAAAGAAAAATTTTTAAGAAGAGGTATTATCCTCACATCTTACCAAAACTTAAGTAGATTGGTGTAACAAGAGCTAGACTATATCAAATGCACACTTTAGAATTTCCTAAGCTGATACTCTCTATATCTTGTAGGATAGAGAAACAGTGCCTGGTAGCAGAATGAATGTGAGAATAGTCTTTTCTCTCCCTAACGAGCTGTGGGAAAGATACTTCCATTCAATGAGCCTCAGTTTCCTCATTTTTAAAATGCATGGTTTGGATCAGATAGTTTCTAATGATCATTGAAGCTGTAATACTTTATATCCATCTCTGAAGTCTCTAGCTCCATTTAAAAAGTCTTACTTTCATTCTCTCATCAGAATGATTAGACCAAAGCATAATTGTGAAAAAAAGAGACTGGGGATTTGGTTTCATATCCAAATGTCTCATTCCTGTACAGGCCAAATAATCAGCTCACTTGCCTGGAAGCATGTTTATGGAAGCGATTCAACAACTGAGAAAGATTGGTAATGCCAGAGGAAGTGGAACAATAATTTCTCCCCTTTATTCATATCAGACGGCAGGTAAATGCCCACCATCCACCTAAGCAAAGGATTGAAAATTGCCATTAAGATAAAAATTAAAGAAGGTGCCCTGGAGAATGCCCATTTTGCCTTCCTGTCAGAGCTGGGCAAGGTACTTTTGGAGGTGTACCCAACTGTGGGCGTAAAATTGTCAAACTGTAAAACACCAGGTGCTGGCCACTATGTGCTTAGGAGAAATGCAAATAGTATCTGGGCAGAGAAGATTCCATTGGGTATTTGGCAGAGTATGATGACAGTTTGGAGAGGGCTCAGAGAAGGGTAGAGGGAGAAATCAGTAGGATGACGAGAAGGCATTTGCCAAACCTGTATTTCAGGCCGGAAGTAAGGGGAAGAAATTTTATGAGTGCACTGGTAGCAGAATGAGTCTTCCTAAGTTCTGTGTGGTTAAGAACAGAAGTAACTAGAGTTTGAGAAACATAGCTGCTGAATTTTGGGTAACTACTGTGAAAGATAGAATTTGCCATGATTTCTATTAACTATTATAATACAAGGACTAAACTGTTGGGATAGAGAGACACACAGAGATCAGTGATACTGAACAATGAAAACAGAAAAGAAAATCAAATTAGAAAAACATACATAGCCACATGTAGATTAAGATTTCCTCAATTCCTTGTTGAAAAGATATTAGAGTTAACACAATCCTAGTCCATAACCTTTGATTTGATGCATCTGCATTTATGTTTGACTTAACTATATAGCAATTACATATTAAACTGTATGTACTTTCCTTCTATAGTAATGAAGTCAGACATTCTTTATTGATATTATAAAACTCTTGAGTTTATTCTCCAAATATAGCAATAGATATATCTATACTTGGTGTAACTTATAATGAACATTTATTCTTCCCCTTTCCCCCAAGATCAACCCAGTTTCCTTGCTAAGACTAAATACACAATGGAGAGGAATAATTTTCAAGAAGGAATTCAAGGTCCTCTTGGGAGGGAAATGTGTTTTGTGCAATAACAACTACCACCAACAAAAATCTACGTGTGCCCTTATAGTCCACTTCTTGATTGTTGCCTAAAATTCACCATATCTTCATTTCTATCTTGACAGTTCAAAAAATGCCTCAAAGTTAACTTTCTTAACACGTCAAAAGTGCATTAACCTTCTCTTCCTAAAGGAATATAACCCAAAGTCTTGCCAGTTACCCCATTCTTCTCCAAGCCTAGATTATGTGATTATGTGAGTGAGGTCCATGTCTCCTCTCATTCCATTGTGGTGTCTCATCAGTAGTTTTCCACTTTACGGCTAAATGGCATAAGTGTCACCAATATGCATCATATAAAATAGTAGAGAAAGGTAGAGGAAAGATAAGGAAAATCAGATAAAACATTTAATATATGTATTGCATAGCAAAGAAGGAAAAATGAGCAATAGCTGCAAAGATTAGTTCTGTTATCTGTCACCCATGCTAACTGAATATTTATGACTTCCTTCATCCCCCTGCTACTTTGACTTCCCTTTGTGTGGAGTTCTCTAACATGTGTATATTCTGAGCCCTGGTGGATTTACCTGTTTAGTTTGCATGAGTCATCAGTGTATAAGGTATTGCAAGGCAGCATCCATAGGATTGCCTGGATTCCATTCATATGCTTCCCTTCCACTTTTGTGGCAGCATCCTATTGTCTTTTAATAGTCAAAATCAAATACGTCATCCTAAACACTAACCCTCAGCACCATAAGACAGGGAGAAAAAATTAATCAAAAATAAAAAACCCCCACTAACCCTTCTTTTGCGTGTTTGTCCAGTGTCAATGATGAGCCTAAAATAACCAGGTTACAAGGAAGTACTATGCCTTTAGAACCATTGATGGAAGGACAACTTTCTTGGGCACTAAAACTTCTCAACCAGAATATATCAGTTATAGGGGCAGGAAACAAAGCTTTCACAAGTAGCTCATTGGATGTAACCACGAGAGACATCATCTTCATGGTGACTTTGTATTCTGTGTATTGAGGCTGTAACAATGTCAGTCAAGATGTGAGTAGCCAGAGAGAGAAGACCAGGAATAGCTGTCCTTTTACTGAATGGTGCTTAACTGAGGTTGATACACCATACATTACACTCACCGAAGTCATGCTTAGACTGCCTCCTGAAAAGAGCTGAACCAATTTCTAAGATGACAGGCTTTAGGCATAAATTACCTTTCCTATATGTGTTCAAAAGGGATAATTTTTTAGGAGCAAAACATGTAAAACTTTTTTTGGTAAAAACAACTTGGTTTCAGCACTACTATACATTTCATCATTTCCCTTGGCTCATCCATTAAATCTCCCTGTTTCTGAGTTTGATTCTATCAGATTAGGGGAAAACAACATCCCACTTAAAAATTGCATCCCTTTTTTAAAACCACCTATTCAGTAAGCATTTACAGAGTCGTGTCCCTACACATGTGGCAGGCAGAACAGTGGTCCCTAGAGATGTCCACATTCAAATCCGGGAACCTGTTAATATATTATCTTACATGGCAAAATGCACGGTTAAATGACCATGTGATTACATTCAGGGTCTTCAGATGGGGAGATTGTTCTGGATTATGTGAATGGGCTTCATGTAAGCGCAAAGATCCTTATAAGAGGGAGGTCAGAAGGTAAGGGTCACAGAAGGGGATGTAACAATGGAAGCAGAAGTCAGATACAGAAGGGGAGGGGAGAGAGAGAGAGAGAGAGAGAGAGAGAGAGAGAGAGAGAGAGAGAGAGAGAGAAATCGACTTGAAGATGCTACACAGTGCTGCTGGCTTTCAAGATGGAAGAAGGAGCCATAAGCCAAGGAGTACACAGTGCAGGTGACCTCTAGAAGCTGAGAAAGGCAAGAGAATAGATTATCCCTTAGACATTCCAGAAGGAATGCAACTCTGCTAACAGATTGATTTTAATAAAATGTAACCCATTTGGGCTTCTAATCTTTAGAACTGTGAAATAATAGATCTGTGTTGTTTAAGGCCACCAACAGATAGATTGTGACAATTGTCAATTTTGTATAGCAGTGTAGCAGTGATAGGAACTGGTACAACATCTTTTTTTTTTAGATGGAGTCTCACTCTGTCACTCAGCCTGGAGTATAGTGGTGCAATCTCGGCTCACTGCAACCTCCACCTCCCAGGTTCCAGCAATTCTCCTGCCTCAGCCTCCTCAGTAGCTGGGACTATAGGTGTGCACCACCATGCACCACACCTGGCTTGTTTTCGCATTTTTTAGTAGAGACAGGGTTTCACCATGTTGGCCAGGCTGGTCTCAAACTCCTGACCTCGTGATCTGCTTGCCTCAGCCTCCCAAAGTGCTGGGATTACCGGTGTGAGCCACCGTGCCTGGCCGACTACACCATTTTTATCTATCAACTCAGCCCATTTTTCTATTCAATGTTTTCCAGAATTGTATATCCAGCTGACTTCTGGTAAATCATCACCCAGTGGTCTCAAACACATCTCAAGCTCAGAAACTGGTAACTTCTCCCTCAAACTTAGTCCTCCTCCAGTGTCTGCTTTATCTGTGACTCAGTTTCTCAGACGTTCAAGCCAGAAACCTGGAGGTCATCTTTGATGCTGTTCCCTCAAAATCCCTAACAAAGTCATTAGTAAGTCTTGTGGATTTTGCCTCCTAATTCTCCCTATTTTAATTGCATCTCTCCCTCTTCACCACCTTAATTCCACCACCTTAATCTTCCATCTGCACAATTCATAACTGGTTTTCTCTCATTCATATCTTATACATTCTCTATACTTCATACAACTCATTTTTAATGAAAATCTGGTCAGAAATTATTCGTGCTCTATGCAATTGAATGGTTTTCTATCAATCTTTAAGACAAGAATCTGTAAGTGGAACAAAAGACCCTGTGACATCTGGCCCTTGCCCATCTTTCAGCATCATCTCTGGTCACTGACCCCCAGCTCTCTCAACTGCGGCCACCCTGGACTTCTTCTGCTGTCCCCTTGACATTCCATGCTCCTTATCTCCTTGGGGCCATCACACATGCTGTTTCTTAGCTGGGACAAGCAGGGACAGGATTTTCTGGCCCAGCAGCATTCTTAGGAGTTGGGACTGAGCAGAAGGAACTGTCTCTGTTGGGACAGAGAGTCAGGGCATAGTTCAAGGGAACCTGGTGACATCCTCTTAGATGTCAACAGGTCAGGAAGCAAGCAAACCTGGAATTTAAGTCCAGGGAAGCAGGGAGAAAGCACTTTGCTAAGGAATCAGCCCAGAACAGTCCAGAGGGGAACCTGGGTTAGGGAAGTGCAATGGGAAGACCACTGTCCCTCTGATGCCACCTAGGAAATGAGTTTGCTGTGGCCTGACAGTGGTTTTCTGAGCATATTTTTGTGTCAAATAGAAAAAGTAGAACCTTTGGAGGAGGTGTGAGGAAATGAAGAGCGACTAGAGGAAAATAGAGAGTCAGAGAAGCTGTGGTAGGTAAGTCAAAAGAGAAGATGATTTAACATGGTCAAATAAGGGAAGAGAATTCATGATATTGAACAACAAAAAGTCAGTAATAATGGCAGGTGAATAACTAAGTGGCCAGTGAGAAGTGGAGGCAGTGAGTAGTCAACACTAATGAAGCTGGCTTGTCAAGAGAAATGGTGCATTACGTTAAGGGAGGTGTTGCTTGTTTTGAAATGGAAGAGACTGGTCCATGCTGATATGTCTGTGAATTACTCCTTGTTCTTCCTTATTGTGGAAATGATCAGGTCTTCGATTATTTGTTTTTACCAAAGCGATTCAAGTGGTTCAAAGACTATTAAGAATATGTATAATTCCTGGCTTCACCTGTTTATCTCAAATTATATTATATATATAATATATTATATTATATATATTTTGATATATACCATTGTATTTCTTTTTTGTTTTTGTGTTTTTGAGACAGGGTCTTGCTCTGTTGCTCAGGCTGGAGTGCAGTGGTGTAATCACGGCTCACTGCAGCCTTGACCTCCTGGGCTCAAGCAATCCTTCCACTTCAGCCTCCCCAGTCGCTGGGACTATTGGCATGCACCATCATACCTGGCTAATTTTTGTATTTTTATGTAGAGACAGGGTCTCACCATGATTCCCAGACTGGTCTTGAACTCCTGGGCTTGAGTGATCTGCCTGCCGTGGCCTCCCAAAGTGCTGAGATTATAGGTGTGAGCTATTGTGCCCGGCCTACTATTGTATTTCTAAGTAGTGTTTATTTTAGACATTTCTATTGATTGTCTCTGCTATGAAAGATGAAGTTGAAGCACCCTTGGAGAAATCCTATGGGCCCACACACATGTTTCTCCTCTATTTTCCCAAAATGGTTGTATAACAATTTTTTACTTAAATAAATATTCAATCTTTACTATGTAATTATTATTCATGTTGAGCCACAAAGTACACTATTATTGCTTTTTCCATCTTGTACAGCTTATTTGTTTTTTCATTAAATTTCCCTGTGCTGATCATTAATTATTCCACATACTGTCCCATAGAACGGTATGTTCGTCTCAGTATAGTCAAACACATAAATAAATCAATTCCATTTTCATAGTCATGACTACCATTTAAACCATTCTCAGTGTCATCCTCCATCTAGCCTCTTGTTCAAATCTACCCTAGTTGGTCCTTCCTCATGCCAAAGTGCTATGTTCCTGGCATTTTCTTTGCCAGAATCCTGTGGATTTACTTCCATTGACTTTTTCTGTGTAGTATCCCCTGTTTCCAAGACTCAATGTCTTTTTATTTGTTGATGTACTCTGACATTTTGATAGTGCAACATCTCCAGGAGCTTTTCCAAGAACACATACATAGGAGGTAAATTTTTGAAATCTCAAATGTCTGGCAATGGATGCAACTTATGCTTATACTTAACTGATTGTTTGGGAGAATTCTTGGTGGGAAATCATTTTCTACCAGAATTTGAAGATACTGTTTCATTTTCTTCTAGCCCTCAATACTGTAATTGAGAATTCTGGTGTTATTCTAATTCTTGACTCTTTATATGTGACACATTTTATCTTTCTGGAAATTTTTGAGATTGTATTTGTACTTAGCATTCTGAAGTTTAATTATGATGTGTCTTGTCTATATTTTCAGTCTTCGTGTCTAATAGGCATTTTCTAAAAACACATATCTTCTCATTTTGGAAAAATGTTCTTATTATTTGTTTGATTATTTTCTTCTCCAACTTTTCTCTATTTCTTCATTCTGAACCATTGGACCTAATGCATTGGTCTCCTGATTTTATATTATTCTCTTCCATTTGCCTTTTCTTTTTTTTTTTTTTTTTTGCAGGAACCGCCAAAATTTTAGTGTTTAATAATGAATAGCACAACTGACCAAGGCCCAAGATGTGAAGATACTATGTTCAAGAAACGGGGGGGTAAATCACTCTACAAACTAACTATATAGTATGTGATAAGAATGCGTACTTTATAATATAAAACCTGTCTACACATAGTAGTTAGCTGTAAAAAGCCATTCGATCTTCTCTTGGTTTGGAAACATGGTGTTCCAGATTCCAGCATAAATTATTAGCAACCTTCAACTCTTTTGTGTGGCAGGTATCTTGTTTTCACCTTCCAGTTCTTCCACCCCAGCCTGTGTCATGAGGTCTGCGATGTTCTTCTCCAGATCATCAATGCGACCACTCATATCATCAATTCTCCCAATGATATGGTCAGACGTGGTCTGAAATTTATCTTGCATCTGCTGCAGGAGTGTCTGCACCACCGAGGTGAGGTCCTGCACGGTCTTGGGGTCAGTCTTGGCCATCTCCCCGACGCCCAGCTTGGCAGTTATGTCTCAGACTGTAACCGCCTTTTCTTTTTTGTCTTTTTGTTCTACTTTACTCTGGTCTTTATCTTCTGAAACTTCTATAGAGTTATTGATTTGTCCTACCATAATTTTTAAGTTTCAAAAGCTTCTAATTCCTCATCAAGAGTTCTATTTTTATGGCATCATATTGTTCTTTCACGGCTGCAAAAGCTTCTCTTATTTCTGTTTTTTCTTTGGAGACAGAGTCTTTCACTCTGTCAGCCAGGCTGGAGTGCAGTGGCATGATCTCAGCTCATTGCAACCTCTGCCTCCCAGGTTCAAGTGATTCTCCTGCCTCAGCCTCCTGAGTAGCTGGGACTACAGGTGCATGCCACCATGCCTGGCTAACTTTTTAGATTTTTAGTAGAGATGGAGTTTCTCCATGTTTCCCAGGCTGGTCTCAAACTCCTGAGCTCAGGCAATCCACCTGACTCAGCCTCCCAAAGTGCTAGGATTACAGGTGTGAGCCATCACACCTGGCCAAAGCGTCTCTTACTTCTCTGACAAAGATAACTAGACATTTTTTGTACCTTGCTTCATATCCATTTCTCACTATTTGTTTGTTCTTTATATATTTTTTTCTGCCCTTCAAGATAGGGAATTTTTTCTGTTGTCTGTGAACCCTTGACTATTGGTTTATATTTAACAGTGAGAGACTAAAAACGTTGTTTGGTGAGATGTCCAATTGCAGTAGTGGCAAAGTAGATCAATGCGGGGGAATTCTCCTACAAAATATAATTGAAAAAATATAATATGCCTTGAAAATCTGCTGGGAGGTAGGACAAGGCTATTAAGGTATTCAGGACTTGAAGGACTGAAATTTTTAACTGAAGAGAAACATTTTGAAGTGAGCCTTGCATTCTTTAGAACTTTTCCGCTCAAAGTATCTACAAATTCTTATGCAGGCTAAACGTTACTCATTAATGATGCTGTTTACCCTCTTGCAGTACATTGCTGAAAGTCCAGGTGAGTATTGCATCCTCTGAACCCTCTAGAGGGGTACAACGCTCTGGAGAGGCTTTGGGATTCACATGGGCAGGCCTGCACTGCTCCATCTTTTATGTCTTCCTCTACCATCTACTGTGGAAAGTAAGGCCTTTCCACTTTACTGTGGACCAAGCATGTTCAGGCTTCTATTAATAGTGAGTTTGCCCCAACACCTGGGACCTTGGCCAAGGTATTTAATTCTGTGTTCCAAAAATGTGGCCCCAAGTTAATGTATTTTTGCTTTGTATTCTGCAGTTTCATATTCTGACCTCCTTGATCAATCGCCCTCAAAATATAATGCCATGGGTACTATACAGACTCAATATATGCCCGCTACTTGTTTCTTCTCTTATCAGACCCAGCATGTCTCTGGCCAGGATATGCTGGGATTTAACTTGAGCTATCTGCCTAGCAGAAAAGACAGGAGGGAAGCGTGTGTTTACTTTTAGAGGAAAAGCTTCTACAGACTCTTCCAGTATGGCAGAGTAATGGCTTTTGCTAGGGATGGGAGGGCTGGCCACCTCAGGGGTTTCTGAGTGTTCAGTGTGTGCAGAGCCAAAATCCTTGGGGGCATCCATTCAGATGTACCCATCTCATGGGTTTCAGATTTTCCTAACCGGGACCCTGATCTTAGCACAACAAGCCTGCTTTGGCTATGCATTAAAACATCCCTGGAGGTCTGCAACTCTATCAGATCCTGAATCTGCCCCTTAGCTGTGTCCACTCTTCAACTGCAACAAAATAAGTAACTCTTTTTTAAGCTACCAGAGTCCCTCTGGCTCTCACACTTATTGCCCTCAGCTTCTCATCACCCCTTTGCAGGGTGGCAATACAAGTTTGTAATTACCAGCCAACTCTGCTCGTGTTGTGGGCATTGTTCTCCACTTAATTTTTAAATACCTGATTATCTGGAATCATCACACTAGCAAAAGATATTAACTTCTACTGGGACATTTTTCCAGGTCAACACCAGTGACATCTTCAGCAATTTGGCCACCATCTCATTCCAGGGACAATCTGTGTTCCATGTTTACTCAGGATAGGGTCCTCTTTGCAATCTAGGTAGGGTGTGGGTCAGTCTCCAGGCCCATCTTTGCACCTGTTTTCCTGGATCACTCTTAAGATCACTTGGTCAGTTCAAATCCTCTGAGAAGAAGACCTCAAGTCAGGATTTGTTGTATAAGAGATTTACTGGGGGAGACATCTATGAAGGATAAAGAGGGAAGAAGTAGGAGTGGGTAGGAAGAGCCTTCAGGCAGCAGTGCAGGTCTGGCACCTGTGAGAGGAGAAAAGGAAGGATTGGGTAGGAAGAGCCCACGATTGCAGTGTAGTTTTGAGAGTGGCTTGGCCAGGCTGTTGGGAAGTCCCTGAGACTTCCCAAAGGTTGCCTGTTGGAAGAGTCTTCCATAACTGTAATGTTCAGTCACTGACTGAATGTAGCCCAGGGACACATGGCCTTAATACTCCTATGCTCTCTGCAGGGTATTTTCTTAAAGGAAACCTGAGGCACACCTCCACGGCTGCCACAGGTAATTATTTTCTCAACATAAGAATTCTATAGTTTCCTTTTCAGGGATCCAAGTCTAGTTTCCAGTAATTTGTGAGCTGAAGTGGGAGAAAGGACAGAAGATGCCATCATCAGTTTGTGGACTGTCATTGAGTCTTTTTCTTTCCAGGGAAGTGACTCACCACCTGTCTCCACGGGCTTTAGTATTCCCGAGTCTAGAGAGTCTCTGCTTTCATTTTTCCAGAAAGGAAACCTTCTGATGCTGAGATAAGGGAGATCATTAACTGACATTGAAGTGTGCAGATGGGATCTAGGAGACTGCTTCTTCTGTAGCCAATCCTGTTTTCAGCCATACTCTGTGAGCCTGCCTTCCAAAGTACCTCAATGCCTTTGATCCCTCAATTTGTCTTAGGGTTTGCAGCACATATTGATTTGCTTTTTGTTAGCATTTCCCTATGAAGACATTTAGCTTTCAGCTCTTTTCCCTCTGCTAAGTCAATCATCACTTATCCATCCTCTTTTTATCTTCCAAACTTGGTTGATGTTGTTCATTCATTGTAGACTTTGTTTCTGGTTTTCTTTGTCCTAATGAGCCTGTGTAATTTTTATTCCTTTGTTCTTATGGGTTTGGAGGAGGGAGTAGAGGTAAGGAATAGATGCGACTCTAGTCAAAAGAAGGGTCAACTTTTCTGTGTAACCAGAAGACAGACAGAAGGAATCAGGTACTGAAAAGTACAGCTGTAGAGTTAGGAAGTTAAAGCCATTGCCTCCTGAATGCCCTGTCTTCTCTCACACCCAACTGCCCACCCACCAGCTTCATTCCAGAAACAGTTTATATTAATGATGGCATTTTTCATTCTGCCTAAGAGAAATCTCATTTTTCTTTGTGTTTACTTTAGAATAGAGAAAAGCAACTTCTAAAAGTTTACTTTACTGCAGATACTTTGTACAAAGCTCTACAGGTACAAAAATGGGCAGTATCTGGTTCTTGCCTTTAAAAAACTTATAAACTAGTGAGATAGATGATGTAAAATGACAATTTTAGCAGAATGTGATAAATTTTTATGGCACATGAATTTAGGGAGTTCCATAGAAATGGAGAAGAGGGTCCCAACATCAACCTGGAACTCAAGCAAGATTCCTAAAGGAATTGAGGTATCCGATAAATATTGAAAGATGATTCCACATTAGCCAGGCAAAGATAGAAGGGGCAGATATTCTAGAAACAGGTGATGGGTTAGCTAGCATGTGGAGGTGAGACATATCCTGCTGTTTGTTGGGAACAAAGAGGCAAGAGGAGGACGTGGGAGGTCTTAGAGTGGACTTAAAGGAGGCTGGGAAAGGGAAATGGCTGGATCATGGGCTTCTTTGGTTCCACTTAAAGAGGAGGAGTGACATGTCTGATTTGGGTCTTAGAAACATCACGCAGGCTATAAAGACTAAGGAGACGCCAGGGCAGTGGCAATGATGGCCTGAACCATGTTGGTGATGCCAAAAACTGGGACAAATGAAGGGCAGTCACTGGAGCCAAGAGACTAGGCTGGACCTCACTCCCCTGCCAATCATTTGTGCACTATGTCCTTCAGCCTCCTTCCTGCATAGTGGGAACCACAATCTCTGCTTTTTGGTTAGTTCTTTATATTAGAGAAGATGGTGACCTAGTCCATATTTGTCTGACATAACACTTGGCACATAAGCAGTTGTTTTAATCCCTTTCCTCATTCCACATTTCTAAGTAACTTCCAGTTCCCCTCAGTGTCTTACCTTTGATTCATAGTTGTTTTAAGAAAATTGGAGTAAGGAAACAGTCTCAGTGGATCCTTTTGCTTTAGACTAGCCTGAACCAAAGCCTATCCATTCATTGTTTTATTATTTTTATAGATGCTCGTATACATACACACACATACACACACAACACATCCCTTTTCTTCCTCACTTTTCTTCCATACTCATTTCCCACTGCTCCCTTCCTGCATTTGATGGACCAAGAACCCCAATATATGTATATTGAGCCTCCACTCTGTGCTAAACTCTTCTGTGCAAAATAGGAAGCATCAAAGAAAAAAACTCTGCCTTCATTGAGCTCTGGAAGAGGTGAAAGAGATGGGAGACTTACAGTTACATGCTGACCTTTTGAGTCATTTGGATGCCTCATGTTCTAGGCTCTTAACTGATAGTGATGAGGCCACCAACAGGTGTGAAATGTGTCCTCTTATTTCTGCACTATTCCTTTGAATAGTGTGATTAAGTTTTCATTCTTACAGTTCTATGCTACGACCAATTTGACAACAGATTCTCATTTAACCATACTGTCTTCATATACGTAAGCTTCCTTGATATCTAAAGAATGTGAGCTCCTGAGCTAAGTCCAGTGGAAAATGTGCACTCTTTTCTAGGATTAGATGAAGACCCAAGAATTCATCTTGCTACAGTGGGACAAGACTTGTCACAAATAGCTTGGATTTATGGGTGCTCTTCCACAGCAGAAATCGTTTCACCTTTTCAGGTGACCTTTACAGAATCATAAAATCAATCAGTTTTATTTGACATCCAAATCAGAATGCTGCCCTAAATAGATTGCTAGCACTTTACCTGGAGAACAAAATAGAGGAAATAGGAATGTGCCCAGGGCTAGGTGGAAGACAGCCCAGGAATAAGAGTGCTACTATTTAGAGTCTACACACAGGACTCAGTGAACAGAGCTCCTTGAACACTCTGTGGCTGGAGTCACCCTGGTTACCTCTGCTCCACTGCCCATGATCCTGGTGGATACCACAAAAACAAGTTCTTCACTCTCATCTTGAAATGGACTAATGAAAATAAAGTGGCAGACCTGTATTAATCCGTTCTCACTCTGCTGATAAAGACATACCCAGGACTGGATAATTTATAAGGAAAACGAGGTTTAATAGACTCACAGTTCCACATTGCTGGGAAGGCATCACAGTCATGATGGAAGGCAAAAGGTACATCTTACATAGCAGCAGGCAAAGAAACAATGAGCCGAGCAAAAAGAGTTTCCCTTTATGAAACCATCAGATCTCGTGTGACTTATTCACTACCATGAGAAAAGATTGGAGCAAACTGCCCTCATAATTCAGTTATCTCCCACCAGGTCCCTCCCACAACACATGGGAATTATGGGAGCTACAATTCAAGTTGAGATTTGGGTGGGGACACAGCCAAACCATATCACGACCCAAAATGAATTTTACATAGGTCCATCCTCCTTTCTATCCTGTTTGATTTGGTGACCACAGGAATTTAGGTAGACTTGTTGGGTGGGAAAAGGGGCATAATTCTAAATGTATTCTCTGTAGGCAGATGGCATGTATTTGGCTTGGTAAGTTTCAACTCTAAATGATTTATATAATGAGGATATGAAGAAAAGTGTATGAAGTATGCCAATGTGTGTGTGGTATATTGTATGTACACATGAATATATTTAGGTAGCTTCAAAAATTTTTTTACAGCTCTAATGATTTTGCAAAACTGTCTTCAAAGGAATTTAATAAGCTGAGAAGCCAATATAATATAGTAGTTGTCAGCAACGATTCTGGCACTGTGAGCTTTCAAATTCCAGTTCTATAACTTATAAATGGTTTGACTTTTGGCAAGATCCCTAACTTGCCTCTATAGTTATGTTTCCTTAACAATAATAATGGCACTTGCCTTATGTATGAGAATTACATGAGATAATATATAAGCTCTAATAATTCTGGTTTATAGGAAGTGTTATATATTAACTATTATTACACTTAAGTGGGCATAGTTGAACTATTACACTTAAGTGAGCTAGGGTTGAAGTGGGGAGACAGTCCTGTGCAAAGCGTGAGATCAGACAAACCTACATTTGAATTCCAGTACTTCCACTGTGCAACTCTGGGTGAGTTACTTACTCAGTATAAAACTGCCTTTGCAAAAATTGTGTCAGTGAGAAAATTATGGCAATGGAGGAGATTTGATCCAGCTCATCCCCCTCTTGCCTTTAGCCTTCAATCTGCCAAGATAGCTTTGGGAGACATGTTTATAGTTTAAATAATAAGCCTTTTCAAAAACTTAACCACCTGTGTAAAGCTAATGAGACCACCAGGCTAGGGAGAGGAGAGAAACCTGAATTCTGCTAAACTGTAGACATGAACCATAATGCCAGCCATTATTCTAGAGGTCCTGCAGATAACATCACTATTGTAGAATCTGAGATTGGCCTTTTGAGATTTCTTTTCAGATTTTTTGCATGTCTGATACCCATGGCTCCACCTGGACCCACCAACCAATGGCTTCTGTGCCCCCACCCAGAAGCAACTGAGTGCAAGAGAACAGCTTCAGCTCCCTATGATTTCACCTCCAGCCCAACCAATCAGCAGCAAGCACCACTGCCTAGGCACCCCCAAACTTCCTTTGTAAAATCCATAACCTATGAGATTTCTGTGAAATTGATTTGAGAAATAAGTCTATCTCCCACATGGTGTGGCAGGACTCACATCAATTAAACTCTCTCTACAGCAATGCTGTCATCTTTGTTTGTGCAACTGGCAGGAGAACTCATTGGGCAGTTATAAGTATGGGATAATTATGTTCCATAATTATTACTAGGAGTTTTAAATGAGATAGCACATGTGAAGCACTTAGCAAAATGACTGGTTCGCAGTTGATAATAAATGGGAGTGATAATTATTAGTATCATTCACACATATACCCATGCTTTACATATAATCACAAGCTTACATACAATTCTTGTCTTTCAGCATGCAGAATTTAAGATGAACTCAGGCAAGTAAGGAAATTGACATTCTAGTCACAAAAAAACTGTCCTACATGAAAGGGGTCAGTGTAACTCTATGAAGTGCAGTGTCAGAATGACCAGAATGACTACTGTTAAGATGATAATAATTTCAGTCATGCGGTAAGGTGATGGTTGTTTGGATGAAGTCACAATGTAAGTAAAGGATGACGAGATCCTTTTTTACTAGCAACTGGATCTTTTCCCTAAAACGCACTAAATTGAAGCCATCACATTTGGATTAAAGTCAAGAAATCAAATGCACCATTGTGAGTTCCATGCTGAAGGGCCACATCAAGCAATGTGGCAAATTGCAGGGAAATAACCTCCCAGAAAATCACCTCATCATCAGTTACATAAAATAGAGGAGCTCCTTTTGAGCATACATGTTAGACAAGATTTGGAAAGATTGGTGCAGTCATAAATGGAAAGATAGGCTGCAAGAGTAGTGTATACTTTTCAACTTGACCTTCTCACCCACACAACAATAAGCCCTGGGAAGGAGGAAGATCTTCAAACATGAAAGATAATTACATGATCATTTCTGAATTCATGATGCCATTTAGAAACACAAAACGCTTTCAAAATACAGTAAAACATTTGGCTTCAGCCAGCTTGAGTTTTCTCAGAAAACTATGAGATCAGAGAAATCTTGCTTTTGTGAAATTTCCAACCTAATTTGCCTCTGGTTGAGGACATTTGGAGGAAGTATTCGAACATCGATAGGAAGAAATGAAACCATCCATTTTCCAAGCCCTTCTTGTTCACCACTGTATGTCTTGTGTCCAGCAGAGTGTCTGAATCACTATTGCATTATTTGGTTTCCAGTCCACGCTTGGGGGATCTGAATATAAGAAAGTGAAACCACCTGAGTTAATTAGCCCCTTCATTTCATTTGACAAAGTAATGTCCAGTAAGAACTACAAGAACAGAGTAATCGAGTAAGAGTTACCCCAGATTATGGAGTATTCAGCAATCTGACTTGGATACAACAATAATAAGAAGCCATCCCTAAGATGGCTGTTGACAGGGAGGCTGTGTAGAGGGCATCTCTGGACACACTCTGTATATTTCTGAAACAAATCCAGAAATGGAGAAGCCATGCAACAAAGGGGAGAGTAGACGACCTTTGCCCTCAAAGGACACAGCTGCAGGCCTAGGCTCCAGCACTTTCTGTCTTTGGTGATTTGGAACACCTTCTTTAACCTGTCTGAATTTCAGATACCTCCTCTGTGACATGGTGAGAATAGAAAAAGGTCCCCAGGAGGCTTCTGAGAGATCAGATGAGACAAGGCATGAGAAAGCACTTTGTAAATTGCTGAAGTGCCACAGAAATGTTATTAAATTTATTGTTTCTGTAAAACATGACTTGGCAGTCCTTGAAAAAAAACACTGCACCATATTCTGTTCTATATAAATGCTGATAGAAAATCGGGACCCTGAATGATTATTTGTTTACATTATATTGGTATCTCTTCATTATGCTTAATCAATTCAACAAATACATAAAGTGCCTATTGTGTGCCAGGCACTATTTAAGCACTGGGGAGATACTGGAAAATAAAACAATCATCCAGACCTTCATGGCTGGTTTTCCAGCAGGGGCACAGGAAAACAAATCAAGTTAAAAATTATATAGGATATGATAAGCTAGTAAGTTCCAAGGGAAAAAATAAAGCAGAAAAGAGAGGTAAGGATGGGGAGTGCAAAATTTATATAATATTTCTCTTTTATTTGTATAATATCTGTTTTTTCTTCATTGTTCTTCATTTATTGACAGTTTTGGAGAGCCACAAGGGAAATTATAGTTAATTTAGGAATTAATTCGATTTGATAAGTTTTGAAGCTGATCTTTTTAAACTTCTGGATTACATTTGTTTTTAATTAAAACATACACAAGTCGGGGCGTGGTGGCTCACACCTGTAATCCCAGCACTTTGGGAGGCTGAGGTGGGTAGATCACCTGAGGTCAGCAGTTCAAGACCAGCCTGACCAACATAGTGAAACCTCATCTCTACTAAAAATACAAAATTAGCTGGGCATGGTGGCACATGCCTGTAATCCCAGCTACTTGGAAGGCTGAGGCAGGAGAATCACTTGAACCTGGGAGGCGGAGGTTGCGGTGAGTGAAGATTGCGCCACTGCACTCCAGCCTGAGAAATAAGAGCCAAACTCCATCTCAGAAAAAAATATATATATGCCAACAAAAACTATAGTTTTACTTTTCTTGTAACCAAGTGTGCTGATGTGACAAGAAATTAATTTAATTTGACAAATATATAGGTCAAGGGACAAATAATTTTTTTAATGATACAGACCCTGTCTGAGACAGAATGAAAATGCACTCATTCCCCTGACCTCATTTTCTGTTTTCAAAATGGTCTCAACTCAATGGGGGCACAAAACACTCTGAAAGACAGGAATGTCATTACTTCCAAGACCAGGCCTATGACATATATAGAATGAAGACCTTTAGTGAAATCCTCTGCTTTATGATTAAATTAGATGGGTAATTAGCTATTACCCATCTAAATATGTAAAAGGACAGGTAATTAGCTATTACCCATCTAAATATGTTAAAGGAACTGATTTATTTAAAAAGGAAAATATAATGGATAAGTCCAATTTGAAGTTAATTTTACTTTTTAGAAAACAATAGACTTTTATACATAAAGGAAACTAATTTCTCCTAGTTTTCTTTGCCTGTGCTGCTTTATCCCCTTTACTTTCTAGGTTTTCCTATAAAACTATCTACTTTCTGTTTTTTATTTATTAGACCCACTTTTTTTTTTTTTTTTTACATGAAGCATTAATGAATCTTCCCATGTTTGGACAACGATGATGGCAACATTGTGGAGCACGTAAATGAATTCATACAATCAAGAGACAGCTCTGACAGCAATTCATCTACCTCTTTAAGCTAAAAGCACCCTCCTGCATATGTTCTTTGCAATTTATTTTGCTATTTTGGTTTTGGCTTCAATTCCTGGAATTTTAAGTTGAATGACTCTCTGCTATTTTATTAATTGCTATTCTCAATATAGACAAGCAGCTGCCTAATTCTTTACATTTATTTATTCATTAGTTCAACAAATATTACTGAGCATTTACTCTATGCTGTGTAATATTCAAGGCATTCCCCTTTTCTCAACTTTGTTACTAGAAGCAGAGCCCAATGGGGAGAACCAGATTAGAACAAGACCTGGGTATTGCAGACTTCAGGTTGTTGAGTTTTTCTTCCCTGCATGCTACAAATCAGAATTACCCAGAATTGGAAAGAACTGTGTTGTATTAGTCAGGGTTCTCTAGAAGGATAGAATAGGATATGTATGTATGTATGTATGTATGTATGTATGTATGTATGTATCTATCTATCTATCTATCTATCTATCTATCTATCTATCTATCTATCTATCTATCTATGTAGGGAAGTTTCTTAAGTATTAACTTACACGATCACAAGGCCCCACAATAGGCCATCTGCAAGCTGAGGAGCAAGGAGAGCCAGTCTGAGTCCCAAAACTAAAGAACTTGGAGTCTGATATTCCAGGGCAGGAAGCATCCAGCACAGGAGAAAGATGTAGGCTGGGAGGCTAGGCCAGTCTCGTCTTTTCATATTTTTCTGCCTGATTTATACTCTAGCCTCACTGACAGCTGATTAGTGGCGCCCACCCAGATGAAGGGTGGGTCTGCCTTTCCTGGCCCACTGACTCAAATGTTAATCTCCTTCACAGACATACACAAGATCCACACTTTGCATCCTTCAATCCAATCAAGTTGACACTCAGTATTAACCATCACATGTGTCTTCTCACTCTGTGGATATCTTATGCCCTATCTACCTGTCTCATCCACACCTATGCTAATGTAAAGATAAAAGGGATCCACTACTGCAAATGCATGAATATGTTAACAGACCACAAGGATTTTTTTTTAATTCATAATATTCATGTGCTACCTGATTATTTAATACAGGAGGAAACATCCCAAATAATACATCCCCTAAGTTTTAAAAAAGTCTTTGTCTGCCCCTAATATTTTCTTTACCCAACATGGAATGCTATTTTGATATTCCAAAGAGACTCATACAATTCTCTCCACTCCTGTTAGATCTTTAACAAACACTGCAACTGTTACTTTGTGTTTGCATAGCAACCATTCTCCACCCAGAAAGGCTTTCTATTTACTTATCAGAAAACCTTGATAAACAGTAGCCAAAGAGGAGGCAAGCACAATTTCAATGATGGAGAAAGTCTACACAAAGTAATAGCTTACAGCTCCTGAGTTTGGAAACAGGCTTCAAGGCTCTTGATATACAGAGGAGATTCTGTATGTCACGGCCAGTCTGAATTATATACAAAGAAAATAAAGAGACTAGACAAGGCGGCGTGCTTTTTGAAGCATACACCTCTTTTCAGTAAGCATAGCTATATCACACAGTTTTCGAGTTCTGAATTCTGATAAATTGCATTGTTCCTGAGGGAGCGTCCTGGATGTTAGGGAGTTGCTAACACTCAGAAGATGTTTGACTTGTGAGTGTCTATTAGTGAGGATTCACTACTCTTTACATTTCATAATTTGCATTATTAAAACATTTTAATTTTTTCTAGGAATAAATCTATATTACAATGTTGAATATGATTTTCAAACTATGCAAACCCTAAACCTCCCAACTGAAATTTTGATTCACTCTCCCTCCAAATAATTAATTCAGAACTAAAGGACTCATAGAAGACATTTTAAAAATGATGCCAGGAAGATTTTTTAAGAAAAAGTAGCTCATCTTGGGTCAGTGCTTTAGATAATAGAGTTTAACGGTGTCACAGATAGAGATGAAATGTAATAGCAAAGCCCCAATTAAATTAGGGTGACATTCCCCCTTTAAAGGATTATAAAAACATTCATTTCTCCCCATTTCCTTCAGGCTATATTTTAGCATAGCCCCTTAAAATTTGTTTTGAAAATGAAGTTTGTTTTTTCTTTCTCTTTTTTTTCTTTTCTTTTTTCTTTTTTTTGACACAGGGTCTTGCTCTGTTGCCCAGGCTGGAGTGCAGTGGCATGATCTTGGCTCACTGAAACTTCCACCTTGCTGGCTCAAGCGATTCTCATGCCTCCGCCTCCCAAGTAGCCGGAATTACAGGTGATCACCACCATGCCTGGCTAATTTGTGTATTTTCAGTAGAAATGGGTTTTTGCCATGTTGGCCAGACTGGTCTTGAACTCCTGACTGCAAGTGATCTGCCCGCCTCGGCCTCCCAAAGTGCTGGGATTACAGGTGTGAGCCACCATGCCCAGCCTTGTTTTCTTTTTCTAAGAATGGGAACTTAATGAGAACTGCTTGATTCGGCCCCACAGAAAGGCCACACGAGATCTTCGTATGTGGCCAAGGAGACCTGGTCACTGATGGACGGACATCAGACCAGGAGAAAATCAGAACAGGGTTTCTCCAGGACTACGGGACATTTTTCCTCTTGGCATTATGTAGAAACAGAGAAAATCGATCACCTGCGTTTTAATTGTAAAAATTTGTATAAATTTAGCTCTGTCTTAAAGAAGGATAATATAAACATTAATATACCACTTTACCAAAAAAAAAAAAAAAAAAGAGAGAGAGAGATTCTGTTAGGCTACAGCACAACAGTGATATTTATTTACATGGTGCCATTTTTACCTCTCTCTGCATTTTGGCTGCTGCTTCACCTAAACTTGCAATTAAGCATTTAAATTGTTTTCTTTTGCATACATCTTTTTAATTGTTCATTGATTGATTCATTCATTCATCTGCTTATTCCTTATTTATTAAGGACCTCTGTGTGGCAGGCATTGCGCTAAGAGACACCAGTTAATAAAGCAGAGTCGCGGCACTCAAAAGAACCAAAAGGCATAAAAATCCTAATATGTCAATCTGATGAATGCCTTGATAAAATATAATCAGCTGGGTGTGGTGGCTCATGCCTGTAATCCCAGCACTTTGGGAGGCCAAGGAGGGTGGATCGCTTGAGTCCAGGAGTTCGACACCAGCCTGGGCAACATGGAGAAACCCCGTCTCTACTAAAAATACAAAAAATTAGCTGGACGTGGTGGTGCACACCTATAGTTCCAGCTACTCGAGAGGCTGGGGTGGGAGGATTACCTGAGCCCAGGAGGTCAAGGCTGCACTGAGCCAAGATTGTGCTGCTGCACTCCAGCCTGGGTGACAGAGCGAGACCCTGTTTCAAAAAAAGAAAAAAGAAAAAAAGTAAAAAGTAAAATAAAATATATACAAGGAACTGTGCTAGAAAGTTCTGCAGAGGATTCCTCCCTGCCTAGTCCAGCTTCTGATAGCCCCAGGTGTTGCTTGGCTTGTAGATGCAAAACTCCAATCTCTGCCCCTGTGGTCATGTGAGCGTCTTCTCCCTGTGTCTGTTTGCGTCCCTGTGTCCAAATTTCCCTTTTCTTACAAGGACACCCGTTACAGTGGATTAAGGGCCCACCCCTTCCCTGAGGATAGGGGGTGGTTGCTGAGAGTGTGTGCAGGTGTGTGCAGGGAGATTACAGTCACAGCCTCTGCCATGTGAAGGAGAGGAAGAGCAGGTGCATTTATGTAAAGTTGGCCACCCCCAATCACCCAGTGGGTATTCAGGTAAACTGGGCTCCTTTGATGCTGCAATTCTCCTCCCACCATCTGCTCAGGTGGAACAGTTTTGAGAAATCCTGAGCTGGAAATACGAGGTGCGGAGAAGGGGCAACCGCCTGGCCTGGCATCCCATAGAGGTTTGGGGGTCAATTCCCTTCCCAGATTTGGCAAATTCTACTGCAGCTGAGGAGTCCTGTGCCTGGATCAGCTTCCACCCTGTCCCATCCCAGTTAGGTGGTGAGGGCTACCTCCCTCTCAGGATTCCACAGGGCAAGGCTGCTGTAGGGAAAGCCTGGCTCTGTTAGCTGCTGGACTGCTCATTTTATCATTTACAAGTCTGACTACATGGTATCTGGACCTCGATTTGTCCTTTTGTTCCAAAACACAAATATTATAGCCTGGAGAAGAAAAAGAAAGGAAGGGTGGAGCCAGATCACCAAAGATGTTATCCTTCAATCCAGACCCTACACCCTGGGTGGTGCAATGCTCTGTTTCTTGCTTTGTTACTCTCAAACCTCTAAGCACACAGCACATTCTTTGTCGTTGGTGTTGTTGAGAGTGGTGGTGGTCTACAAAACCCATCACTCTGCAGCTCAGGTTGACAAAGGAAATGGTTTTCTCAAATATCAGAGTGTTGATCCCTTCCTCTTCCCCTGAACCTCAGAATCTGGTTCCTAGGAAGCAAGATTCTCACGACCTTTGTTTCTTGCCATCATTTCCCCAAATATCCCAACTCTCCTATCTTTCTCACTCAGTCTATAGTCTTCTCCCATTACAGATCTTAGCTAGGCATTAAAAAAAACCTGTTTTATGATAGATCTCAAAAGATAAATTACTAAAAAACATTATCTTTCATAGGTTTAGACTCCTGTGAGCAGTATGCACAGATGAGTATGTTAACTCCAGCCAGTCTGTGGTGGTGGAGAGAGGCTGAGCTGCACAATGTTCTTTTCCTTCTATAATGACTGCTGACTTCCTCTTGAGAACAGTGAAGAAACAGTGAGGAGCACTAGATACACATCTATCCCAGGGCTTTAGAACCTGCTCTTCATATTTTTATAATTCCCTTAAGCTATAAACAGCAGGAACTGCAGTCATAAGAAAAAGCAACCTACATATATGAGAACGCATGTTAAAAGTAACAGGTATTAAATAGAAAAATACACCCATCTCTCCACCTAGGAGAGGTTACTTTGCAAGAATCCAAGTATATAAACCCTGACTCATGGACCTAACGTTTCTACTCATGCAAGGTTGCAATCCGGTAAGCAGTGTCTTTCCCCTTCTCCTACCATACTTTCAATTCTTAGAGTTGATTTGATGTAGATCTTAGTTGGATGTTGATATGCTTTGGGTCTGTGTCCCTGCCCAAAATCTCGGGTCAAATTGTAATCCCCAATGTTGGAGGTGGGGCCTGGTGGGAGGTGATTAAATCTTGGGGGCGGATTTCCCCCTTGGTGCTATTCTCGTGATAAGGAGTGAGTTATCACGAGATCTGGTTATTTAAAAGTGTGTGGCACCTCCCCACCTTCTCTCCTCTTCCTCCTACTCCAGTCAGCTTCCTCTTCACCGTCCTCCATGATTGAAGCTGATCAAATGCTTCCTGTAGAGCCTATGGAACCATGAGCCAATTAAACCTCTTTTCTTTACAAATTACTCATTCTCAGGTATTTCCTTAAAGCAATGTGAGAATGGACTAACACAGATATACTCCTCAGACCCTGTATCCTGCATTAAATTTTTTATCTGTATAAGAAATAACTACGTGTTCAAAAATAAATCCCAAACACTATGCAAGTATGTGTACCAATTCTAGGTACTCTGTACAGCTCACGACAACTGATGACATAGCAAGCACTCATTTGTCAGCTGCTCTCAAGTTCCCAGTTATTTCAGGAATGTTTATATTCTATCAGTGTAATGATACAATTCATGATCATCTAGAGTATACTCTTCTATGATAGATGCATATTTTTGACACTTCCAAGGTGATGCTTAAACTTTCTGCTCATTCATAAATTACAGTTATAGTATTAATTATAATGAATACTCAGAGTTGTTTGTATAAATTTATCCTGAAACTGAGCCTGAGGTGTTACGGCACTAAGGGCAGTGCAGTACCTTTGACTTTCACACTAGAGTAAAAGTCACTAGAGTAGCTGGAAGTTCCAACATGTTCTGGGAGTTTCAGACTTGACATGCAACGCTGGCATGGAAACTACTCAAAGACTATCCTTACCCTCAATGGTGAGGTTCAATGTAGCTGCAAAAAAAGTTGAGATGATGATTCTAATGGGTGAGCAATGAGAACTGGGCCACATACCCCAAAGCTTGTAGAAGTGGTGGGCAAAAGCAGATGCTGAGCTCTTAGCAGCCAGAGTATGCACCCCAGCGGGACTGAATTTCCTCTCAATGCCAAATGCCATTGGGAACCACTCTGCATTGGCTTCAGTAAAAGACAACATCCAAACCAGTGCTTTTCAGACCTTGCTATGCAAATGAATCACCTGGGAATTTTCTCAAAAAGAAAATAAAGGCCTTCAGTATGTCTCAGGTGGGACTTTCAGCTTTCAATTCCTCATTTCTAAAAGTTTCCAGGTGATCTGATGCTGTTGTCCATAGACCACAATTTGACAACCAACAAATCTCTTCAACAAACCACAGAAAATTCCATCTTTAGTCTTGGACGGAACTTGGCATGACATTATCTATCTCAATTGAAAAATTGAAAATTAACTCTTTCCACTTTTGCCCAAACTATAGTGTTAGAAAAACGTAAGTTTAAAGAAGTCAACTATTGATTAGTGAAATAAAATAAATCCCTCTTCAGAAGGCTGTAAAATCAAAAACGCTCTGGCTGCAACCATGCTAAGAACAAGAAGTTTGGAAAGCCAAACTTTCTGATTCTCATTATGAGGAGTTTATTCTTATGAAAAGCCAATGCCAATAAATATGGTTAGCTCAGCTCTAACAAAGCAATGAGTAGCCGTGTAACTGCAAGCAAATTTATGGGCTTCCCTACCTAATTGTGTGTGTGTGTGTGTGTGTGTGTGTGTGTGTGTGTCTAGGTGCCTCATAATCCAGGTACTTAAATTTAGTGTCACCTCATTTTCTATACTGAGTTTTCAAAGAGAAACTAAATGTAGTTAGACAGAAGCAAAGAAATTAGGCCATGTCTGTTCTTAATCTCTAGTAAGCAGGTGGCATCCTGTTTCAGTGGACTTACACCTATACTTACCTTGCAGCAAAAATTCCTTTCAGCAAAAGCGCTCTGAGATTTATTGGAGGGGGCTTCTTCTTGCCTTTTGCAGAAAGCACAGAGCAGCCAGCTCACAAGGTGAGCAAAATGCAGTCTGGAATTTTCTTACAACTCAGCTGAAATCACACAACTGGCTTGAAAGGCAACCATTTTGTTGCAGAAGGCTCTTTCACCATAGAATTAATGTTACAACAGAGATCTTTCTCCTAACAGCAATAGTGTTTTTTAAACATAAGAAAATAATTTTTTTCTCAGTAAATATAATGACTTTGGAATTACACAAGGGTATGAGTGAAGCAGGACTTGGTTTGGGACTGAAGAAAATTATTTAAAACCTGGATTAAAAAAATATCTATTAACCATGGGTAAAAGAGAACAACTTAGAATGAGAATGGAAAACGTATTTCCAACTCGGGAAAATAGCTACAAAAAATCCCAAAGTCCATGTGTGTAATTAGTCTCCTGGTTCCCTGAAATCTAAACTAATGAAACAAAACGCTCTAAAAATGCGTTATTTTTTAAAGCGTGGTCCCCCGGGAATTTGGGCTCATCCCAAAATTGAACATACCATGGTTGAAGGGACAATTACTCATATTCTAACTGTATAGGAGTCATAGGTCTGTCCAGAAGGTTTTTTAATCAAAAAAAGTCCCTAGAATCACCTCTTTTAGCCTAGGTGAGTTTTAGTTGAATCAGCTTGTCCATTCATCCATCCATCCATCCATCCACCCATCCTTATACCATTTATTTATTCAGGAAACATTTACATAGTATCAACTATGTGTCTAGTTCTGCTAGACTTGAGGGATAAAGGCAGAGTAAGACTCAAATTCTAGTTTGTGTTGCCTTCCCTGCACCATCCAGATAAATTTAATCACTCCCTCTTTTGTACTCCTGATGCTAATCCATATATTTAAAAAATCAGCTGGGTAGCCTGTAATACCAGCACTTTGGGAGGCCAAGGCAGGCACATTCCTTAAGGCTAGGAGTTCCAGACCAGCCTGGCTAACATGGCAAAACTCCATCTCTACTAAAAATGCAAAAATTAGCTGGGTGTGGTGGTCCATGCCTGTAGTCCCAGCTACTTGGGAGGCTGAGGCAGGAGAATTGCTTGAATCCAAGAGTTGGAGGTTGCAGTGAGCTGAGATTGCACCACTACACTCCAGCCTGGGCAACAGAGCAAGACACTGTCTCAAAAAAAAAGAATCATCAGGGTAAAAAATGGGGTTAAAAGCCTCTGTGAAAGCTAAAAGCCTTATTTAAAATTTTTATGAGAATGGGAAGAATCAGTCCATCTCCAGTCTAACTTTTTTTACACATCAAATTCCTTTTTATGACTTTGGGCTTCCAGAGGAAGAAATTCTATTTCACTTACCAAGTCTCCCCAACTTCTAGACGTGTTAGACAGAAATGTTGAATGAATGAAGGAGTGAATGAATGCCTTTTATTTCTGAGCATACTACACAGTCTGGCAGAGTATTTATCCTACAGAAATATTACTACATGAAACAATTCATAAAGTTAACATTTACCGGATAGCACAGACTTAGAAACTCATCATTGGAAGAGAGTTTGGAAAGTCTCTTCTGCATAGAAGCATGTCATAGGATACGAATGACATATAGGAGAAATTTATAGGCACAACATGTTTGGAAGCCAGCACATTGACAAACTGTCCAAATTTAAGGAAGTCTCTTAGTAAAGTGGACATGGTCAAGTAGTTGTCTAATTTGTTCTCTCCCCCTTGTAAATGGGCACCAGGACTCTGGGCTGGGTGTAGTGCTTTAAGGTTTGTGGCTGCCAGAGGTACATATTATGCTTTGATCCAATCATTCTGAGACTAGTTAGGGCTTCACAGATAATTGTAGCCTTATAAGAGGTTTTCTGTTTTTTTTCCTAAATAGTCTTTTTGTTTCTTGCTGTATATTTACTTTTTAATCAAAATTACATGTGTTCATGGCTTAAAAATGAAATTGTTCTACAAGGTTCAGTTTTTAAAAAACCCAACAATCTTTTCTCACCTGTTGCCAACTACCTTAACTTTTAACTATTTGTTTGGATTATATCTACATTTACCTAATTTGCTTGCACTATTTCTTCTTAATTTTTAAACTCTTTATAGAAGACTAAACTTTGAATTTTTCACTTCTTCCCCCTCCAAGAAAAACACACACACACACTCACACACATGCTCAAATACACATGCATGTGCTCCTCTTTCCACATTCTTTCTATATAATTATATTATGATGTTTGGATTGAGAGGCAGTATTTTACATTGCGCTGAGTCAGGAACACACTATTCACAGCTGAGCCATGTAGTGTACTATTATTACATTTCTTTTCTTATACTACATTTTTATGTCCCTGGAGTTAGTAATTTTTCACTTTTTTTATTTGGAGGGGTACTGCTTAGTTTTCTATGAACCAGTTGCTAATTGTACAAACTCTTTACCAGAAATGTGAATCTTCTTATATAGACACATTAGGTCTGCTATTTATTCTTCTTTTTTGAGAGATTTCTCCAGAGCTCTGTCTTCCTGCTCCAATCTGAGGTTAATATTCTCTAGATTTACCACTGAGATGTCATCCTGGGTCCTCTCTTCGCCATCATCCTGGGAGATACTCTTGGTGCCTGTCTGTACTTGATTACTTGTTTCTTGGATCCAATGTCTTTTTTCTTGATATACTCCCTCATTTGAGAAGATCTTATTCTCTATTACATTCCTGAGAAAAGGTGCAAGAAAGGAAAATTTTTGAACCTTGAATGTCTGACAATATCTTTATTTTATCCTTTCAATTAATTGGTGCTGTGGCTAGGTATAGAATAGTGTATTCAAAATCATACCCTCAGAATTTTGAAGGCAGGTATTATTTATCTCTTCTTTCCAGTGTGGTATTGAGAAGTCTAATGCTATTCTGAATCTTGATTATTTCTTTACTTTCCGAAAGCTTTATAAAATTTTTTCTTTGTCTCTAGTATTCTGAAATTTAAGAATGATGTGCTTGGGGCTTGGGCCTTTTTTATCCATTGTGTTCATACTTCACAGTGCTTTTAATGTGAAAACTCATGTACTTCACTTCTCAAAATTTTATTTGTTGTATTTCTTGGATTTTTTTCCTTTCTGTTTTCTCTTTTTTTATGAAACTCCTATCATTTGATTTTAAGTCTTCTGGATTACCACCATATTTAAAAATATTTTTCCCTCATTCATTTATTGGCCTTTTCCCCATTCTAGAAGGTTTTCTGAACCTTATCTTCTAACTCATCTATTGAGCTTTACCTTTTTCTAATTTTTTTTAATCTTTAGATTCCTTTTACAAGAATGTTCTGGATGTTCCTTTAAAAAGACTTCATATTCTTGCTTCATGAATCTAATCAATCTTTTTGAAGTGTTCTCACTGCATTGTCTTTTTTAATTTCAAATTTCTTTCTCTCTCTTTATTTTCATCTCTGACTTTCATGTTGGCAGATTTCCTAAAATTACCGGTCATCTTTGGTTGTCTGCTTACAGATGAGTGGGCTGACAAAGTGATGCTGAGAGATCTTTGTAGGTGGGATTGTTGTTAGATGAGATATACTATAGAGTAATCTGGTTGAGCATTTCATGGGGTAACTCATTACTCTAAGCATTTCAAGGTCTCCCATATCTTCTCCAACCAGTCAGGTTCTTCGGGGAAAAATCTTGTAACCTATTACCTAAAAAGTATTATCCTGGCTGCTTAAACATGGGCATCAAACAAAGAAGGGGGATGAAAATGGAGGCTGATAGTTTGGTGTGTAAACTTCCAGTTAATTTCTCTATTTTCATCAAACCTAAAACCTGAAGCCAGTTTGTACAGGCTCACAAAAAGCTGATTATGTGCATCTCTTCCCAACTCCATGACCAGAGACTTTAGGCTGTTCATTTGAAATTAGCTTTGATGGGAGTATTTACACCACTGTAATTGGCAATGACTACAAATTAGAGCCCTAGTTGCTCCCCACCTTCCAAGCTGATAGTTAAACATACGCAGTGCACCACCGAACACACTACACTGGCTGTGTATGTGTTTTGCCATGCTAGAACCCCCTTTTTTTTTACCCCCTTGAAGAAATATACTTGTCATCATCTGCCAGGGTTGGAGAAAGGAAAAACGATCACAGGGTTGTGTAGAGTGAGAGAGGGAATCTAGGGTTTTACTGTCTTTTAAACAGACTTTTAAATCATCCCCTATTTTCAGCCCTCTTTTCACCCCCCGCTTTGAAAAGCATCTGCCACCACCATTCCTGGTTTTCTGAAGTGCAATTCCGTTTGCTTCCTGGCTTCATGCACTGATAGCTTAGATTTCAGCTTTCTGGGATATGCCAAGTCAGTGACCATTCATCCACCTGCTTTCCAACTTGCAAAGTTAGGCTTCTATTGCCCCTGCTCCACTTTATTGAGGGTTTCTGTCTTTTTTAACCTCTTATAGTCCTTTTAGTAGTTTGAGGGAGGAGTGATGAAAATGCAAGTCAATCTGCCTTTTCTATCCAAAAGTCTAACTGAAAGGTGCATGTTGTGTTAGGGGCAGGCCAAAAGTCCCGAATAGTCCAGAAATACTCCTACTTCCCTGGGCCCTGGGCAGCCCCACAGTCAAGGTTACCTGCCTTGAACTACAGTTAATAACTTTGCCAACCATGGTGGCTCACAGATGTAATCCCAAATACTCAGGAAGCTAGGGCAAGAGACAAGAGGATCACTTGAGGCCAGGAGTTCGAGACCAACCTGGGCAACATGGCAAGAACTAGTCTCTAACAATAATTTGTAGCTTTGTCTGGCCAGGCATAAACAGCCCCAATTATTGGTCAAGACTGCAACTGAGGGCAGGGTGAGAACCGCATTGAGTGAAAATGAAGTCCTCATGTATAGGTAAGCATTTGCCTGACTATATTCAAGTCTTGCCAACTACTATGTACTTAGTAACTCTTTAACTTCCTGAAATTTTACTCTTATTGGTCTTTGTAAAATACATGTATTTTTTGTCTTAGAAAAATTTTCAGGTATCAGGGCAACCTGAAGAGACCATGTGGCTTTGACTTATGACCTATAGGTCTACAAACTGGTTAGAATGTACTTTGCAATTGAGAAATAGATAATCTTGCTCCTGCTTCATGTAGCCTCAAGGGTCATAGCATTCATCTTGTTAAATTCAGCTTTTCAACTCCAAAAAGTGAGGAGGCATCTCAGCATGAATAACTCTGAAGAACAAATGGCATTTCTGGGCAGATCACTTAACGTAAACATATGGTGGGCAAGTAGAAAGCCTTGCTGACTCTTTTTATTCCGTGCTCTGTGCACCCACCAGCAGTGAGTGTAGGATGGATGATTACTGTGGATTGGAAAAACTCTCCATTTTTGGTTACGAGATTGGCAACAATTTCTGAGACAAAAGCATGCCTATCGCTGCAGGCAGCTATGCAGTGCCAGAGTACAATTGGAAAACCCACTCTAAGTTGTCAGCCCAGACGCTCAGGTGATTTTGTTCACAGAGAGCTGATGTGTGATATGGTGGGGTGTTTCAGGCCAATCATAATCATTCAATAGATTTCCTAATTTCGCTTCTGGGAGAACAACTCCCCTGCAGAGAGAGGAGGGAGAGGCATCTGCCCTCTTAGGAAATAACTTTCAACTATGGGAACCAAAACAGACAAATGATGCCATTAGAAAAATTTGTAGGGGTGGAAAAATAAGCTGTCTGTTCATGATCTAAGTCTACACTTTGGAGTTAGAAATCTGCATGTCCCAACCTCTGCTCCACCAAGTTCTAGTATTAGTTTGTGTTGGACAGCTGACCCTCTCTAAACCTCTTCCTTCTCTTCTGTAAATTGGAGGTAATAATAACAACTACCTGTTTAAGCTGCTGTGAAAGTAGGTAAAAAAGGAGGCAAAGCTCTTAGTCCACAGCTAACTCATAAGCTCCTTAAGTGTTTGCTATTATTGGCTATGACTGGGGGTAGCAGGTCTGCCCCCAGACAGCTAGAGCCATACCAAGGTGGCTACTTGTGAAGCTATAGCCCAACATGGCAGAGTCTAGTTTTTAGGGGAGCACGGGGGCTGCTCCCTAGCGAGCAGAGAATGACTTAGTGAACCTGAGGAAGATGCAGAGTTGACATTAAATATTTACTAAGCATGCACAGTGTACAAGAAAGCAGATGGATCTATCTCCAGGAGCACTTCACTTAAGACAAGGCATTAAACTTCCATCTGAAGCCCGAACATATCCTCATTTAATCACTACTGAGAAGGTACCTTAGGAAGCATAATGTTACACTTCCATAATGGCTGCCAGGGCTGAATCTTGTCCTATCACTTTCTCTCCTCTCTGTTTTACACCCACACAGTTCACTGGCAAAGCCCTGCGTCTCCAAGATAAACAGCCACAGCCACAGTGGATCTTGGCTTCAGCACAGGCTTGTTTCATCAAATCCACACACACAGCAAACATACTGTGTGGAAAGTCCCCAAGTTCAGAGTTGGGTTGGAGCCTCTGCTCCTGTCTAGGCATTTTTTTGAGAGGGAAATGTTCTCATGTGCGTGCGTGTGTACAAGTACGTGTATGTGAGTACATATGCAAATGTACATGTATTCACCCTAGGAATAGAACTAATTAACCCACGTTTACTTTGAATACCAGTAATTATTACTATGCAATTTCATTTTGGATTCCATCACATCCTATGAACAACATTCACTAACTCTGAAAATAAATATCTTGAAATTTCCCATGGAAGACGATAATGGTGATTTGTCTTTTCTATGATGCTGCCTCTTAGTCTGCATGATCATGTTTTTTTCTTTTTAAACAGACTTTAGTTTTTGTTTCACAGCAAAATTGAGCAGAAGGTACAGAAATTTCCCATATACTCTTTGCCCCTGCACATGGATAGCCTCCCCTGATTATTGGCATCCCCAAAAAGACTGGTACATTTGTGACAGCTGATGAACCTACATTGACACGTCATTATCACCCAAAGGCCATCGTTTACATAAAGGCTCACTCTTGGTGTTGTATATTCTGTGGATTTGGACAAATATATAATGATTGGTATGTAACCACGGGTTGTTTTAATAATTCTCTGAGCCTTACCAAATTGAAAAAAAAAAATAGCACTCTAATAGAGATTGTCCTTCTCAGGTTCTACAGGCAGAATTGTCCCAGCTAAGAAATGCAGAGCTACCTCTTGACGCAGAACATTTGCTAATCATATAAAAAGCCTCTATTTTTTTGAAATTTCCCCCCCAGAGGTCTCAACTGGACATTGTGAATAAACGTTTGTGTATGTCAGGAGTTGAATGTGCTTTGTTATTCTTTTCCTCTTATGTAACCGGTCGCTCAGCATCTTCTTTCATCAAGCATGTATCCTTAACCATACCAACTCCTCTTCTTTCCAAGGACAAACCTGTATGTTGGCAGCTCAGGCTGAACAGAGCATTGACTGGCATCTGACTCTGCTGCCATTTCTAGTTGCCTCCCTTCACAGCCCGGAGCCGGGGTGTCCCCTGCCTGCCTCTTCCCACTACTCTCCTGCTCCTGCATTCTGTGTCTTGTCTTTTATTACTGCCCCCTAACTCTGGAACCCACTTTCTTACCTCCTTATTCACAATCAGGTGCCTCTTTTGCCTTCAAACCATGAATTTCTTCTTTTATCCTCATGAAAACAAGCCTTGGACAACAGGTAAACCAGGATCTGCATCTCCACTGTGTCAGCCCCATGCCATTCTTCCTGGGTACCTACATGGACTCTGGCTGTAATGCTACTTCTTTCCCCTGTAGATTTTAAGGACTTGGAAAGCTGTCATTTTCATGGGCTCTATTATATGTTTACAATACCAGATGTCTCCTAAACTTTAAACAACATGAGAAATGGATATGAAATGTACTATTTCATTTACAAGATGAAGAATCAGGTAAATATGAGCATTTCTTTATTTAGTCAATAGGTAAAAAAAAATCATTCCAGATGATCGAAGCAGAACAATTCCTAGCCACTGGTGGGCTATTGCTTTACACTCAGCCAAAGTTACAGCGCTTGGTGGGGAGGAATGATTACGGAAACAGAGGTAAGGACAACTGCCAATATGAACATACATCTATAAACCCAGCCCAAATTACCATCATACATTTTGAACTTAAAAATCTCACCAATCGACGGACAGAAAACATTCTTCTAAGTATCTATGTCTGGAATAATAGAAAGTGAACAGACAGTGCATTCAGTACAAATACTGTTCGGTACTTCTCATGCTTCCTGCAACCTGCCTACTTTCCCAGCAACCAAAGGAGCAAGAGAGCCAACCATAGTAGTTCATTAACCTTTTCAAGTTTCCAGATGCTGTTCTTGTCTCTGTTTGGATAACTGCCATTATGTTCTGTTTCCTATGTAATCTTGTATCAAACACTCTCTTCCAGATACTGTTGACCTCTGCCATATTCCTACCAAAGTACACAAAACAAAAAGAGGTCTGCTGTGGTCCATAGCATAGCAGGAACCCCCCATGCCATTCACAGACAGATCCAATGGGAGTTGCCTTTCCAACTGAGGGATGGCAGTATGGCTTTTCTTGAGAAAGAAACATCCAAGCCAGAAGAAGCCTGCAGGGCTTCTATTTGGTCTTGCCCACCTCATCCATCAATGCTCTTGTTGGGTGACTGGCCATGGTCCCCTGGGAAAAACACATCCTGAGCATCCCAGATAGCTGCTTTTTGGCTTTGGGTAGCAGGGAAGAATAGCCATGCATTATAATGAAAATTCTAGAATGAGGGTTTGGATTCTGAACAGGGGAAAGGCTTCTCTAAAGTCAGAGCTTCAGGCAATTTTTCTGTCTCAATTATCCCCACAAGATTAAGGTCCTTCCTTCCATACAACCCTCTCCATATGTCTTTTGTTCCGCAGTGTGCTTTCTGAAAGCCCACCCATCAAGTGAGATCCCTGGCCAACAGCACTCTTTCTGTGCTCATTTTTCATTCATAGGTAATACCTGTAAGCTGCAAACCTCATTTCATTCTGAACGAATAGATATGTTCATGGCTAATGCTTGGATGGAATATTAGTGAAGTGTTGTGGCTTTTTTGTTCACAATGGACTGGATCTGTTGTTGGCAAATCCCTTTTCTTTTAGAAAGTAGAACCTGCTGGGCATGATGGCTCACGCCTGTAATGCCAGCACTTTGGGAGGCTGAGGTGGGCAGATCACGAGGTAAGGAGATCAAGACCATCCTGGCCAACATGGTGAAACCCCGTCTCTACTAAAATATTAAAAAAAAAAAAAATCAGCGAAGTGTGGTGGCACACACCTGTAGTCCTAGCTACTCAAGAGGCTGAGGCAGAATAATCGCTTGAGCCAGGGAGGCAGAGGTTGCAGTGAGCCACGATCACACCACTGAACTCCAGCCTGGTGACAGAGTGAGACTCCGTCTTAAAAGGAAAGAAAGAAAGAAAGAAAGAGAAAGAAAGAAAGAAAGAAAGAAAGAAAGAAAGAAAGAAAGAGAGAGAGAGAGAGAGAGAGAGAGAGAGAGAGAGAGAGAGGAAGGAAGGAAGGAAGGAAGGAAGGAAGGAAGGAAGGAAGGAAGGAAGGAAGGAAGGAAGGAAGGAAGGAAGGAAGGAAGGAGGGAGGGAGGGAGGGAGG